>NW_025534946.1:60000-80000 GCF_020615455.1 Coregonus clupeaformis
AGGCAGGCAGCTCACAGCACTAAGCCTATCTGTCGTCACGGCAACAACAGCTATTTCAGATTCACCTTAAAGACTCAGCACCTCTCAGACAGAACAGATAGATCAAACATAGAACACAGAATTACAGAAATAGACAGAAGATGATAACTTGAAAATAAATTGAGGGAAGAGAAACATTCTCCACTTTCCTCTCTCTCCCCCTCTCTCTTTCTATCTCTCTCTCTCCCCGTCTCTCTCTCTCTCCATCTCTCTCTCAGTGTGTGTGCATTGGAGGGTGGGAGGCTGGTTGCCCCCGGAGACGGGAGCTGAGCTGCATGTCCAGGATGGAAACTCATCTGGAACCAATAACCAACGCACACACACACACCGTGACTCATGCTTGTGCACGCCCCGTTGACTAGTACAGGACTGTTACATGACTACTACAGGACTAGTACATGACTGTTAGAGTACTATTACAGGACTAGTACAGGACTATCACAGGACCATTACAGGACTATTACAGGACTGTTACAGGACTATCACAGGACTATTACAGGACTATTACAGGACTGTCACAGGACTATCACATAACTATTACAGGACTGTTAAAGGACTATAACAGGACTATCATAGGAATGTTACAGGACTATTACAGGACTGTTAAAGGACTATTACATGACCATCACAGGAATGTTACAGGACTATAACAGGACTGTTAAAGGACTATCACATGACCATTACAGGACTATTACAGGACCGTTACAGGACTATCACAGGACTATAACAGGACTATTACAGGACTATTACAGGACTGTTACAGGACTATCATATGACTATTACAGGACTATCGCGGGACTATTAAAGGACTGTTAAAGGAATGTTACAGGGCTATTACAGGACTGTTAAAGGACTATTACATGACTATCACAGAAATGTTACATGACTATTACGGGACTGTTAAAGGACTATTACAGGGCTATCACAGGACTGTTACAGGACTATTACTGGACTGTTACGGGACTGTTACATGACTATTATATGACTATTACAGGACTGTTACATGACTAATACAGGACTGTTATATGACTACTACAGGACTGTTACAGGACAGTTACATGACTACTACAGGACTGTTACAGGACTGTTACATGACTATTACAGGACTATTACAGGACTGTTACATGGCTACTACAGGACTGTTACATGACTACTACAGGACTGTTACATGACTATTACAGGACTATTACAGGACTGTTATATGACTACTACAGGACTGTTACAGGACTGTTACATGACTATTACAGGACTACTACAGGACTGTTACATGACTACTACAGGACTGTTACAGGACTGTTACATGACTGTTACATGACTACTACAGGACTGTTACAGGACTGTTACATGACTACTACAGGACTGTTACATGACTACTACAGGACTATTACAGAACTATCACAGGACTATTACAGGACTGTTACATGACTACTACAGGACTGTAACAGGACTGTTACATGACTACTACAGGACTGTTACAGGACTGTTACATGACTACTACAGGACTGTTACATGACTACTACAGGACTATTACAGGACTATCACAGGACTGTTACAGGACTGTTAAATGACTACTACAGGACTGTTACAGGACTGTTACATGACTACTACAGGACTGTTACATGACTACTACAGGACTGTTACAGGACTGTTACATGACTATTATAGGACTGTAACAGGACTGTTACAGGACTATTACAGGACTGTTACATGACTACTACAGGACTGTTACAGGACTGTTACTTGACTATTACAGGACTACTACAGGACTGTTACATGACTACTACAGGACTGTTACATGACTACTACAGGACTGTTACATGACTATTACAGGACTGTTACATGACTACTACAGGACTGTTACAGGACTGTTACATGACTACTACAGGACTGTTACATGGCTATTACATTACTACTACAGGTCTGTTACAGGACTGTTACATGACTACTACAGGACTGTTACATGACTACTACATGACTACTACAGGACTACTACAGGACTATCACAGGACTGTTAAGGACACACACATGTAACAGTGTTGCTTCCGTCCCTCTTCTCCCCCCAACCTGGGCTTGAACCAGGGACCATCTGAACACATTGACAACTGTCAGCCACGAAGCATCGTTACCTATCGCTCCACAACCTGGGCTTGAACCAGGGACCATCTGAACACATTGACAACTGTCAGCCACGAAGCATCGTTACCTATCGCTCCACAACCTGGGCTTGAACCAGGGACCATCTGAACACATTGACAACTGTCAGCCACGAAGCATCGTTACCTATCGCTCCACAACCTGGGCTTGAACCAGGGACCATCTGAACACATTGACAACTGTCAGCCACGAAGCATCGTTACCTATCGCTCCACAACCTGGGCTTGAACCAGGGACCATCTGAACACATTGACAACTGTCAGCCACGAAGCATCGTTACCTATCGCTCCACAACCTGGGCTTGAACCAGGGACCATCTGAACACATTGACAACTGTCAGCCACGAAGCATCGTTACCTATCGCTCCACAACCTGGGCTTGAACCAGGGACCCTCTGAACACATTGACAACTGTCAGCCACGAAGCATCGTTACCTATCGCTCCACAACCTGGGCTTGAACCAGGGACCCTCTGAACACATTGACAACTGTCAGCCACGAAGCATCGTTACCCATCGCTCCACAAAAGCCACGGCCCTTGAAGATCAATGTAAGCAACAACTTCAAGGTTTCAGAGCGAGTTATGTCACCCGATTGAAACGCTAGTAACGCGCACGGCTAACTAGCTAGCCATTTCACACACCTCTGAATGCTAAGCTACATTATACATGTTTTACCACAATAAGAAGGCATTAAAATACTACTGTTACAAATATATATAGGCTCTGTGTCCCCAGATACCTACATCTGTCTCTCTCACACACACACATCACCTCTCCTGCTGTTCTTCGGCCTACATCTGTCAATCAACAGGGTCTGTAGTGACATCACTATAGGTAAGGGGAACACCCATAATACTGTAGCCCTAACACCTGTAGCCTTGCAGACAGACAGGCAGACAGAGACAGGCAGACAGAGACAGGCAGACAGACAGACAGACAGACAGACAGACAGACAGACAGACAGACAGACAGACAGACAGACAGAGACAGGCAGACAGACATACAGACAGACAGGCAGGCAGGCAGGCAGGCAGACAGACAGGCAGACAGGCAGACAGACAGACAGACAGGCAGACAGGCAGACAGGCAGGCAGACAGACAGGCAGGCAGGCAGGCAGCCAGGCAGACAGAGACAGGCAGACTGACAGACAGACAGATGCACACAGACAGACAGACAGAAGCACACAGACAGACAGACAGACAGACAGACAGACAGACAGACAGACAGACAGACAGAGACAGACATACAGGCAGACAGAGACAGGCAGACAGACAGACAGACAGACAGACAGAGACAGACAGACAGGCAGACAGAGACAGGCAGACAGACAGACAGAGACAGGCAGACAGACAGACAGAGACAGGCAGACAGACAGACAGACAGACAGGCAGACAGAGAGTGACCGACACAGGCAGACAGCAACAGCACTATCACTGTTGTCATGGTGATTGATACATCAACTGACCCTAGGGGGTTAGTAATGTAGACATATATTTACTTCCTTCCTTCATTTCCTTTCTGTAGGCTATTGACTTCAAACAGCTGTTCTCTAATTGTAAAGTTATGAGTCATAGCGTTAATAACGGCTCAGAATGTCGCTATATTGGTGTGAATAAGGATGATGACGGATGTATTAATCTAACGGCGGCTTCCATTTGCCGTGACATGTCTGATCAGAGCCAGAGCGATCACCGGGCTGCTCCCGGAGCACCTATATCGTGATTCCCTTCTCCTCCTGTAAAATGGCGACGATGCCTGCTTCATCAACCATCCAACACCCCCTCAACACACACACACACACACACACTGCGGTCCTCATTACAACGACACGACACACCTGCGCAGGCAGCATCATCATCATTAAACCCCCGCTACTAGGCTGCCCAGCCGTGGCATACAGCCTGCCGCCCTGCCCTACATCATAAAACAAGACGGTTGACATTGTAGCCTCTCTCTTACACACACAGACAGCCAGATATCCTTTTCATTCTGCGCCAAAAACAGGTCTGTATAATCAGACCAGTTTTCGTCGCAGCAGCGCTGCCGTGTGTGCGTGCGTGTACGTACGTGTGTGTTTAGCGGAGGTACGCTAGTGTAGGCAAAGCTATATTACTGTCTTATAAATAGGTCAAACTGTTTTAATAAAGAGAGACGGGACCGGGGGTGTCACTGACCAGCCTCGTGCGTCCCGGGGTTGTCTGACATCTCCAGGACCAGCAGCTCGCGGCCCTCAAAGCTCTCCCCCACCGTGTAGATGCGCGTGATGGATGGACACTGCAGCCATACCGACACGAGAGCCTTCCGTAGCTCCTCATACCGGTGATACTCGAACGAGATCTCCCCCTCCGCAGCCCTGCTAACGGACCCGGTAGCGGACAGGACTGCCAGGGTCCACAGCAACACCAACGACACGAACCGGTTCATTGTTTCTCTCCGTCTCGCTCTCTCTCTCTCTGTCTTTCGGTCTGTCTGCAGTCAGTTCGAGCCCTTATCTTTCTAGTGCAGCCTCGCTCTGAGCTATAAAAAATACCTCTCTCTTTCTCTCTGTGATGCGCTACTGTACCTGCGCTCTCTCTCTCTCTCTCTCCCTCTCTCTCTCTCTCTCTCTCTCTCTCTCTCTCTCTCTCTCTCTCTCTCTCTCTCTCTCTCTCTCTCTCTCTCTCTCTCTCTCTCTCTCTCTCTCTCTCTCTCTCTCTCTCTCTCTCTCTCTCTCTCTCTCCTCTCTCTCTCTCTCTCTCTCTCTCTCTCTCTCCAGTCTCTCTCTCTCAGTCTCTCTCTCTCCCTCCCTCCCTCCTCTCTATGACACGCTGACTGGGAAGGGAGTGCCTTTGGGTTGTGTTCACACTGCAGCAGAGATGCAGTTAGGGAAACCACCACCAGTGTGTGTGTGTGTGTGTATGTGT
The DNA here is from genome assembly GCF_020615455.1 of Coregonus clupeaformis. Classification (NCBI taxonomy): domain Eukaryota; kingdom Metazoa; phylum Chordata; class Actinopteri; order Salmoniformes; family Salmonidae; genus Coregonus; species Coregonus clupeaformis. The sequence goes on from NW_025534946.1 coordinate 65,099, forward strand.
TAGTGTGTGTGTGTGTGTTAGTGTGTGTGTGTGTTAGTGTGTGTGTGTGTGTGTTAGTGTGTGTGTGTGTGTTGGTGTGTGTGTGTTAGTGTGTGTGTGTGTGTGTTAGTGTGTGTGTGAGTGTGTGTGTGTGTGTTAGTGTGTGTGTGTGTTAGTGTGTGTGTGTGTGTGTGTTAGTGTGTGTGTGTGTTAGTGTGTGTGTGTGTTTGTGTGTGTGTGTGTGTGTGTGTGTGTGTGTGTGTGTGTGTGTGTTAGTGTGTGTGTGTTCGTGTGTGTGTGTGTGTGTGTGTGTGTGTGTGTGTGTGTGTGTGTGTGTGTCAGGGTTGGGGTTAATTCCACAAATGTCATTCTAATCAAATTCTCTCTCCCTGTAAATTCCATTTAATTGAATTCAAATTCCAAGTCGGTCTTTGAATTCAGAGACCAATTAAATTCCTCTCAATTCCAAGTGTTAGGCAAATTCCAATGATTAAATTCCCAATTAAATATTATTCTCAACAATTCCACAAATTCCAATTCTAATGTAATTCCCTTACCTTTTTTATGCGGATCATGTCATTGTTCAGACAGCCCAGCTATACTGGAAATATAGAAATACACAAGATGGCACCAACAGAGAAGGGCGACCATCTTAGGAGTTCCAACCCAACAGAGAAGGGCGACCATCTTAGGAGTTCCAACCCAACAGAGAAGGGCGACCATCTTAGGAGTTCCAACCCAACAGAGAAGGGCGACCATCTTAGGAGTTCCAACCCAACAGAGAAGGGCGACCATCTTAGGAGTTCCAACCCAACAGAGAAGGGCGACCATCTTAGGAGTTCCAACCCAACAGAGAAGGGCGACCATCTTAGGAGTTCCAACCCAACAGAGAAGGGCGACCATCTTAGGAGTTCCAACCCAACAGAGAAGGGCGACATCTTAGGAGTTCCAACCGCTCTTATCCAGAGCGACTTACAGTTAGTGAATACATTTTTTATTTTTTTTTATTTTTTTTATACTGGCCCCCCGTGGGAATCAAACCCACAACCCTGGCGTTGCAAACACCATGCTCTACCAACTGAGCTACATCCCTGCCGGCCATTCCCTCCCCTAACCTGGACGACGCTGGACCAATTGTGCGCCGCCCATGAGTCTCCCGGTCGCGGCCGGCTGCGACAGAGCCTGGATTCGAACCAGGATCTCTAGTGGCACAGTTAGCACTGTCAGAGGTCCAGACAACAGGCCCTCCGATTTGACATATTGAACTCTATCTGAGAAGTAGTTGGTGAACCAGGCGAGGCAGTCATTAGAGAAACCAAGGCTATTTAGTCTGCCAATAAGAATGCGGTGGTTGACAGAGTCGAAAGCCTTGGCCAGGTCGATGAAGACGGCTGCGCAGTACTGTCTTTTATAGATTGCGGTGATAATATTGTTTAGGACCTTGAGCGTGGCTGAGGTGCACCCATGACCAGCTTGGAAACCTAATTGCATAGCGGAGAAGGTACGGTGGGATTCGAAATGGTCGGTGATCTGTTTGTTAACTTGGCTTTCAAATATTTTTGAAAGGCAGGGCAGGATGGATATAGGTCTGTAACAGTTTGGATCTAGAGTGTCACCCCCTTTGAAGAGGGGGATGACCGCGGCAGCTTTCCAATCTCTGGGGATCTCAGACGTTACGAAAGAGAGGTTGAACAGGCTAGTAATAGGGGTTACGACAATTTCGGCGGCTAATTTTAGAAAGAAAGGGTCCAGATTGTCTAGCCCAGCTGATTTGTAGGGGTCCAGATTTTTCAGCTCTTTCAGAACATCAGCTGTCTGAATTTGTGTGAAGGAGAAGCGGGGGGGCATGGGCAAGTTGCAGCGGAGAGTGCAGAGCTGGTGGCCGGGGTAGGGGTAACCAGGTAGAAAGCATGGCCAGCCGTAGCAAAATGCTTGTTGAAATTCTCGATTATTGTAGATTTATCGGTGGTGACAGTGTTTCCTAGCCTCAGTGCAGTGGGCAGCTGGGAGGAGGTGCTCTTATTCTCCATGGACTTTACAGTGGCCCAAAACTTTTTGGAGTTAGTGCTACAGGATGCACATTTCTGTTTGAAAAAGCTAGCCTTTGCTTTCCTAACTGATTGCGTATATTGGTTCCTGACTTCCCTGAAAAGTTGCATATCGCGGGGGCTGTTCGATGCTAATGCAGTACGCCACAGGATGTTTTTGTGCTGGTCAAGGGCAGTCAAGTCTGAGGAGAACCAGGGGCTATATCTGTTCTTAGTTCTGAATTTTTTGAATGGGGCATGCTTATTTAAGATTGAGAGGAAAGCACTTTTAAAGAACAACCAGGCATCCTCTACTGACGGAATGAGGTCAATATCCATCCAGGATACCCGGGCCAGGTCAATTAGAAAGGCCTGCTCGCTAAAGTGTTTTAGGGAGCGTTTGACAGTGAAGAGGGGTGGTCGTTTGACCGCGGACCCATTACGAACGCAGGTAATAAGGCAGTGATCGTTGAGATCCTGGTTGAAGACAGCGGAGGTGTATTTAGAGGGTAAGTTAGTAAGGATGATATCTATGAGGGTGCCCTTGTTTACAGATTTAGGGTTGTACCGGGTAGGTTCGTTGATAATTTGTGTGAGATTGAGGGCATCTAGTTTAGATTGTAGGTTGGCCGGGGTGTTAAGCATATCCCAGTTTAGGTCACCAAGCAGTACGAACTTCTGAGGATAGATGGGGGGCAATCAGTTCACATATGGTGTCCAGGGCACAGCTCGGGGCTGAGGGGGGTCTGTAGCAAGCGGCAACAGTGAGAGACTTATTTCTGGAAAGGTGGATTTTTAGAAGTACAGTGAGGGAAAAAAGTATTTGATCCCCTGCTGGTTTTGTACGTTTGCCCACTGACAAAGAAATGATCAGTCTATAATTTTAATGGTAGGTTTATTTGAACAGTGGGAGACAGACTAACAACAAAAAAATCCAGAAAAACGCATGTAAATTTTTTTATAAATTGATTTGCATTTTAATGAGGGAAATAAGTATTTGACCCCCTCTCAATCAGAAAGATTTCTGGCTCCCAGGTGTCTTTTATACAGGTAACGAGCTGAGATTAGGAGCACACTCTTAAAGGGAGTGCTCCTAATATCAGTTTGTTACCTGTATAAAAGACAACTGTCCACAGAAGCAATCAATCAATCAGATTCCAAACTCTCCACCATGGCCAAGACCAAAGAGCTTTCCAAGGATGTCAGGGACAAGATTGTAGACCTACACAAGGCTGGAATGGGCTACAAGACCATCGCCAAGCAGCTTGGTGAGAAGGTGACAACAGTTGGTGCGATTATTCGCAAATGGAAGAAACACAAAATAACTGTCAATCTCCCTCAGCCTGGGGCTCCATGCAAGATCTCACCTCGTGGAGTTGCAATGATTATGAGAACGGTGAGGAATCCGCCCAGAACTACACGGGAGGATCTTGTCAATGATCTCAAGGCAGCTGGGACCACTGTAGAAGCTCAAACTGTTTGGGCACAGACCTGGATAGTATGATGGAGCTCTGCAGGCTATCTCTACAGTAGATTGCAACCCCACCCCCTTTGGCAGTTCTATCGAGATGGAAAATGTTGTAGTTGGGGATGGACATTTCTGAATTTTTGGTGGCCTTCCTAAGCCAGGATTCAGACACTGCTAGAACATCAGGGTTGGCGGAGTGTGCTAACGCAGTGAATAACTCAAACTTAGGGAGGAGGCTTCGGATGTTAACGTGCAAGAAACCAAGGCTTTTACGGTTACAGAAGTCAACAAATGATAACACCTGGGAAGTAGGAGTGATACTGGGGGCTACAGGGCCTGGGTTAACCTCTACATCACCAGAGGAACAGAGGAGGAGTAGAATAAGGATACGGCTAAAGGCTTTAAGAACTGGTCTTCTAGTGCGTTGGGTACAGAGAAAAAAAGGGGCAGATTTCCGGGCGTTGTAGAATAGATTCAGGGCATTATGTACAGATAAGGATATGGAAGGATATGAGTACAGTGGAGGTACACCTAAGCATTGGGTAACGATGAAAGAGATAGCATCACTGGAGGCACCGATTGAGTCGGTCTCCGCGTGTATGGGGGGTGGGACAAAGGAGCTATCTAAGGCAGGTTTAGCTGGGCTGGGGGATCTACAGGGAAATAGTACAATTAGAAATAACAGAAACAGCAATAAGATAACCATATTGAGATGGGAGAGAGGCATAAAGCAATCACGGGTGTTAATCGAGAGAGCTAAGACAACTGCTGGTAATGGTGAGTTTGGGCTGAGGCTAAACATAAACAGGATGCGGTACCGTATAAAGGAACAGTCCAGCAGGCATCAGCTGTATAGCTGAGTTATCATAAGGTCCGGTGAACAGCAATAGGAGAGTTCGGAGGTAGTTCGGGGGCTGCTACAGCACTGGCGAGCAAGAGGCCACGGCTTGCGTGTGCTAGCGGGCCGGGGCTAGCAGATGGATCTTCGTGGTCGACGTCGTTACGGGAAGCATGTTGAAACCACATCAAACGATTTCGTCGGCAGACCAGTCGTGTTGGATCGGCGGGGCTCCGTGTCAACACTAGGAAGTCCCAACCAGTTGACAGAGAGGTAGATAGCCGGGAGATGGGCCTGGCTCGAGGCTAGCTCAAGGCTGATTAGCCAACAACAACATCCATTTGGTTGCAGCTAGCTAGTTGCGCTGATCCGGTGTTAAAGGTCCAGTGATTCAGTGATTCCGGCAGAAAAAGCGATATGTTCTGGGTCGATAATGCGCTGTGCAGACAGTGCAGACTGGCCGATAATAGTCCAGGCTAGAGCTGGCTGGTAGGTAGTGCAGGCCACGGACAATAGTGAAAAAACGCTAACGGTGGCTAATAGCAAGTAGCTAGTTAGCTGGCTACTCCCGTCCGGTAGACAGAGAGGTAGATAGCCGGGACATGGGCCTGGCTCGAGGCTAGCTCAAGGCTAACTGGTGCTTGCTTCTGGGGCAGTGGTGATTAGCCAACAGCAACATCCATTCGGTTGCGGCTAGCTAGTTGCGATCCGGTGTTAATGTCCAGTGATTCAGTTATTCCGGCAGAAAATCCGATGTTCTGGGTGAAAACCGCTAACGGTGGCTAATAGCAAGTAGCTAGTTAGCTGGCTGGCTAGTTTCAACTGGAGATTCTAGATAAAGGTGAGTAAATAATAGAATCCGTTCCACATTGAGTGAGGCGGGTTGCAGGAAAGCATATTTAGTAGAAGGATGAAAAGTGTGAAAGGGAAATATGTACGAAAAATACAAAGAAAAAAACAAAAGACAGGCTATTTACACGGACACACAACAAAGAACACGACCGCACTGCTACGCCACCCAGTACAACAGGGTTTCACCCCTAATGATTTCAAACAAATCCAACCAGTACAACAGGGTTTCACCCCTAATGATTTCAAACAAATACAACCAGTACAACAGGGTTTCACCGCTAATTATTTAAAACAAATCCACCCAGTACAACAGGGTTTCACCCCTAATGATTTCAAACAAATCCAACCAGAACAACAGGGTTTCACCCCTAATGATTTCAAACAAATCCAACCAGTACAACAGGGTTTCACCCCTAATGATTTAAAACAAATCCAACCAGAACAACAGGGTTTCACCCCTAATGATTTCAAACAAATCCAACCAGTACAACAGGGTTTCACCCCTAATGATTTAAAACAAATCCACCCAGTACAACAGGGTTTCACCCCTAATGATTTCAAACAAATCCAACCAGAACAACAGGGTTTCACCCCTAATGATTTCAAACAAATCCAACCAGTACAACAGGGTTTCACCCCTAATGATTTCAAACAAATCCAACCAGAACAACAGGGTTTCACCCCTAATGATTTCAAACAAATCCAACCAGTACAACATGGTTTCACCCCTAACGATTTCAAACAAATCCAACCAGTACAAGATTTAAAACAAATCCAACCAGTACAAGACTTAAAACAAATCCAACCAGTACAACATGGTTCCACCCATAATGATTTAAAACAAATCCAACCAGTACAAGATTTAAAACAAATCCAACCAGTACAACATGGTTTCACCCCTAAAGATTTAAAACAAATCCAACCAGTACAACATGGTTTCACCCCTAATGATTTCAAACAAATCCAACCAGTACAACAGGGTTTCACCCCTAATGATTTCAAACAAATACAACCAGTACAACAGGGTTTCACCCCTAATGATTTAAAACAAATCCACCCAGTACAACAGGGTTTCACCCCTAATGATTTCAAACAAATCCAACCAGAACAACAGGGTTTCACCCCTAATGATTTCAAACAAATCCAACCAGTACAACAGGGTTTCACCCCTAATGATTTAAAACAAATCCAACCAGAACAACAGGGTTTCACCCCTAATGATTTCAAACAAATACAACCAGTACAACAGGGTTTCACCCCTAATGATTTAAAACAAATCCACCCAGTACAACAGGGTTTCACCCCTAATGATTTCAAACAAATCCAACCAGAACAACAGGGTTTCACCCCTAATGATTTCAAACAAACCAACCAGTACAACAGGGTTTCACCCCCTAATGATTTAAAACAAATCCAACCAGAACAACAGGGTTTCACCCCTAATGATTTCAAACAAATCCAACCAGTACAACAGGGTTTCACCCCTAATGATTTAAAACAAATCCACCCAGTACAACAGGGTTTCACCCTAATGATTTCAAACAAATCCAACCAGAACAACAGGGTTTCACCCCTAATGATTTCAAACAAATCCAACCAGTACAACAGGGTTTCACCCCTAATGATTTCAAACAAATCCAACCAGAACAACAGGGTTTCACCCCTAATGATTTCAAACAAATCCAACCAGTACAACATGGTTTCACCCCTAACGATTTCAAACAAATCCAACCAGTACAAGATTTAAAACAAATCCAACCAGTACAAGACTTAAAACAAATCCAACCAGTACAACATGGTTCCACCCATAATGATTTAAAACAAATCCAACCAGTACAAGATTTAAAACAAATCCAACCAGTACAACATGGTTTCACCCCTAAAGATTTAAAACAAATCCAACCAGTACAACAGGGTTTCACCCCTAATGATTTAAAACAAATCCAACCAGAACAACAGGGTTTCACCGCTAATGATTTAAAACAAATCCAACCAGTACAACATGGTTTCACCCCTAATGATTTAAAAACAAATCCAACCAGTACAATATGGTTTCACCCCTAACGATTTCAAACAAATCCAACCAGTACAAGATTTAAAACAAATCCAACCAGTACAAGACTTAAAACAAATCCAACCAGTACAACATGGTTCCACCCATAATGATTTAAAACAAATCCAACCAGTACAAGATTTAAAACAAATCCAACCAGTACAACATGGTTTCACCCCTAATGATTTAAAACAAATCCAACCAGTACAACAGGGTTTCACCCCTAATGATTTAAAACAAATACAACCAGTACACCATGGTTTCACCCCTGATGATTTAAAACAAATCCAACCAGTACAAAATGGTTTCACCCCTGATGATTTAAAACAAATCCAACCAGTACAACATGGTTTCACCCCTAATGATTTAAAACAAATCCAACCAGTACAACAGGGTTTCACCCCTAATGATTTCAAACAAATCCAACCAGTACAACAGGGTTTCACCCCTAATGATTTAAAACAAATCCACCCAGTACAACAGGGTTTCACCCCTAATGATTTCAAACAAATCCAACCAGAACAACAGGGTTTCACCCCTAATGATTTAAAACAAATCCAACCAGTACAACAGGGTTTCACCCCTAATGATTTAAAACAAATCCAACCAGTACAACAGGGTTTCACCCCTAATAATTTCAAACAAATCCAACCAGTACAACAGGGTTTCACCCCTAATGATTTAAAACAAATCCAACCAGAACAACAGGGTTTCACCGCTAATGATTTAAAACAAATCCAACCAGTACAACATGGTTTCACCCCTAATGATTTAAAACAAATCCAACCAGTACAACATGGTTTCACCCCTAATGATTTCAAACAAATCCAACCAGTACAAGATTTAAAACAAATCCAACCAGTACAAGACTTAAAACAAATCCAACCAGTACAACATGGTTCCACCCATAATGATTTAAAACAAATCCAACCAGTACAAGATTTAAAACAAATCCAACCAGTACAACAGGGTTTCACCCCTAATGATTTAAAACAAATACAACCAGTACACCATGGTTTCACCCCTGATGATTTAAAACAAATCCAACCAGTACAAAATGGTTTCACCCCTGATGATTTAAAACAAATCCAACCAGTACAACATGGTTTCACCCCTAATGATTTAAAACAAATCCAACCAGTAAAACATGGTTTCACCCCTAACGATTTCAAACAAATCCAACCAGTACAAAATGTTTTCACCCTAATGATTTAAAACAAATCCAACCAGTACAAGATTTAAAACAAATCCAACCAGTACAAGACTTAAAACAAATCCAACCAGTACAACATGGTTCCACCCATAATGATTTAAAACAAATCCAACCAGTACAAGATTTAAAACAAATCCAACCAGTACAACAGGGTTTCACCCCTAACGATTTAAAACAAATCCAACCAGTACAACAGGGTTTCACCCCTAACGATTTAAAACAAATCCAACCAGTACAAAATGTTTTCACCCCTAATGATTTAAAACAAATCCAACCAGTACAAGATTTAAAACAAATCCAACCAGTACAAGACTTAAAACAAATCCAACCAGTACAACATGGTTCCACCCATAATGATTTAAAACAAATCCAACCAGTACAAGATTTAAAACAAATCCAACCAGTACAACAGGGTTTCACCCCTAACGATTTAAAACAAATCCAACCAGTACAACAGGGTTTCACCCCCTAACGATTTAAAACAAATCCAACCAGTACAACATGGTTTCACCCCTAATGATTTAAAACAAATCCAACCAGTACAACAGGGTTTCACCCCTAACGATTTAAAACAAATCCAACCAGAACAACAGTGTTTCACCCCTAATGATTTAAAACAAATCCAACCAGAACAACAGGGTTTCACCCCTAATGATTTAAAACAAATACAACCAGTAAAACATGGTTTCACCCCTAACGATTTCAAACAAATCATATTAATTTCCAATTCAATTCTAAGTATATTCTTTACAATTCCAATTAACACATTTCCAATTCAATTCCAATTCCATAACTTCAAGATTGTTGAAATTGAAAATAGAATTCAACATAAATTCTCCACTTTATGAGTGAATTCAAGAATTGAATTGGAAATTCAATTTAAATTGGAATTAACTCCTAATCCTGGTGTGTGTCCAACCCGAGATTGGAACCGGAGGTCTGAAACACAACAACAACAACAACAACAACAACAACAACAACAACAACACAACAACAACCCCTGTGTCACACCAGCCTTGGCTTTGGCTCCCCCTCCTGTCCATCTCAGGCGTTGGGCATCGCCGGCCTTCTAGCTGCTGCCGAACCTGCTGCTGGCAAACGCCCTTCACTCATCAACCCCGGCCTTCTAGCTGCTGCCGAACCTGCTGCTGGCAAAAGCCCTTCACTCATCAACCCCGGCCTTCTAGCTGCTGCCGAACCTGCTGCTGGCAAACGCCCTTCACTCATCGACCCCGGCCTTCTAGCTGCTGCCGAACCTGCTGCTGGCAAACGCCCTTCACTCATCGACCCCGGCCTTCTAGCTGCTGCCGAACCTGCTGCTGGCAAACGCCCTTCACTCATCAACCCCGGCCTTCTAGCTGCTGCCGAACCTGCTGCTGGCAAACGCCCTTCACTCATCAACCCCGGCCTTCTAGCTGCTGCCGAACCTGCTGCTGGCAAACGTCCTTCACTCATCGACCCCGGCCTTCTAGCTGCTGCCGAACCTGCTGCTGGCAAACGCCCTTCACTCATCGACCCCCGGCCTTCTAGCTGCTGCCGAACCTGCTGCTGGCAAACGCCCTTCACTCATCAACCCCGGCCTTCTAGCTGCTGCCGAACCTGCTGCTGGCAAACGCCCTTCACTCATCAACCCCGGCCTTCTAGCTGCTGCCGAACCTGCTGCTGGCAAACGCCCTTCACTCATCGACCCCGGCCTTCTAGCTGCTGCCGAACCTGCTGCTGGCAAACGCCCTTCACTCATCGACCCCGGCCTTCTAGCTGCTGCCGAACCTGCTGCTGGCAAACGTCCTTCACTCATCGACCCCGGCCTTCTAGCTGCTGCCGAACCTGCTGCTGGCAAACGCCCTTCACTCATCAACCCCCCCGGACTCGTCTCGTCATCATTACACACACCTGGTTCCAATCCCCACTCTATCACTGTATATAGACTCCCTCTGTCATTTGTCTTTGTCGGTCATTGTAAATGTTGCTTGTTTTTTTTCCTGAGAGGAATCTCTCCTACTATTTCCTGAGTGCGTTATATTTTGCACTGTGGGTTTCGTCCCGCTTTAAGCTATGGCGCTTTAATAAATTCAGTAGTTCTAAACCTGCGACTGCCTCCTGCCTCCTCCTCTCTACCCTTGTGACACCCTGTCTATATAGTCCAGGCCTTTATTAGTCCAGGCCTTTATTAGTCCAGGTCTTTATTAGTCCAGCGACATTAAAGCTACAGGACGATCAGAACATTCATGCACAGGCGCAGTACTCAATCAGTATCAATGCTCTAGGTTCCACAGTTACAACATAAAGTAGTGCCTAGCATAAATGCTATATAATGGTATCACATTATATCATACATAACACCTTACAGATACACCACATTACCACTAGTATGTGGACACCTGCTCGTCGAACATCTCATTCCAAAATCATGGGCATTAATATGGAGTTGGTCCTCCCTTTGCTGCTATAACAGTCTCCACTCTTCTGGGAAAGCTTTCCACTAGATGTTGGAACATTGCTGCAGGGACTTGCTTCCATTCAGCCACAAGAGCATTAGTGAGGTCGGGCACTGATGTTGGGCGATTAGGCCTGGCTCAAAGTCGGCGTTCCAATGCATCCCAAAGTTGTTCGATGGGGTTGAGGGCAGGGCTCTGTGCAGGCCAGTCAAGTTCTTCCACACCGATCTCGACAAACCATTTCTGTATGGACCTCGCTTTGTGCGCGGGGGGCATTGTCATGCTGAAACAGGAAAGGGCCTTCCCCAAACTGTTGCCACAAAGTTGGAAGCACGGAATCGTCTAGAATGTCTAGAATGTCATTGTACGCTGTAGTGTTAAGATTGCAACCGAGGACAGACTATTTTTATGCGATACACGCTTCAGCACTCGCCGGTCCCGTTCTGTGAGCTTGTGTGGCCTACCACTTCGCAGCTGAGCCGTTGTTGCTCCTAGACGTTTCCACTTTACAATAACAGCACTTACAGTTGACCAGGGCAGCTCTAGCAGGGCAGAAATGTGACGAACTGACTTGTTATAAAGGTGGCATCCTATGATAGGTGCAGTGGCGGCTCCTGAAAAAATTCTCAGGAGGGGCAATTTTTCTGATGATTTAGGTGACCTACACACATTTAAAAAAAGATATGTCCAGCAACAACATGAAGACAGGGGCAGCATATAAGTCAATACCAGAAGCATTTATTGACTGATCTCAAAAGTGTTGGCTTACCAGGGTTGGTGGAGCCCTCAGTTTCATCTTTGCCTCGCAAAGCTAACTCAAACACTCCGCAAAACTTCACACACTGGATTAGCCGGCTGAGGATGTGGCGGTTCTTGCTAATGTCGTAGTAAATATATTTGTTATAGTGAATATGGAATATGATATGTTGAGTAAAATGTTGTGCTAAGATCTATTTAGGTCAGGAGCTGGTTATAAGTTCTGTTCCTATCCAATAACAATGGACAAAAGGGTCCTATCTTGTCAGCCTTGTCAGCAGGTGGCCAAGGACAACACCCACGCCATAGGCCTCTCAGTTCTTCCAACTCACGAGTTCTTGCTCTGAGGACACACACACACACAAACACACACACACACACATCATCACTGTTAAACACACACACACACACACACACACACATCATCACTGTTAAACACACACACACACACACACACACACACAAAAACCCCCTCTCTTAGGCTGAACATTTGAAGACAGAGAACCCGACTCAGAGCCAATGCAACAGTGACAGTAGCCTGCAGGGGACCTCGCCCAACTCATCAGGACCAATCAGAAGATCAGAACTACTAGATTGAACCTACTTCATTTATTGCATAAAATGTCTGCACACAATGTTTGGGGCTCTCTTCAGATAATAATAATAATAATAATAATAATAATATGCCATTTAGCAGACGCTTTTATCCAAAGCGACTTACAGTCATGCGTGCATACATTTTTGTGTATGGGTGGTCCCGGGGATCGAACCCACTACCTTGGCGTTACAAGCACCATGCTCTACCAGCTGAGCTACAGAAAGTGGATACTCATGGATGCGCATTGCAATTGTAAAATGTCAACACAATTGGAGACACCACGTCATTTTTGGAGACATGTTATTGACAGTAAACTATTGTAGATGCGACTGCTAACTAAATAAAACATTTTAGCTGGCTAGCTAATCATCTTAGCTAAATGTGGGGCAAACAATTCAGTTATTTACCGTTAATTTGAGGGATTGGGGTGAAAGAAATCGAGTTACATAGTGATACTTTACGATATACTGTATTGACAATATCGCAATATTTTAGCGCTAGTTGGCTGTACCTGCACCAAAACACCATTATTGTTCCTTCATAGCTTGTTCTCAATCTTTTCACATTGGGAGCAAATTTGTTTTCAGCACTTTTATTTCCATGACTGATCAAAACTTCGTTCTCATGGCTTTCTGATCCCTCTGCAACAGACATATGAGTGCGCACAATAAAATCACAGTATCGAATCGCAATACGTATAGAATCATGAGACTCGCAATGCTGATGCATATATCTTATCGTGAGGTTCCTGGCAATTCCCAGCCCAAGTTCATTTGCCACAACAAATCTCTTCGCTTAGCAAACGCGATGTCTTCTCCAAAACGGCAATGTGTCTCCAGCAATGTTTACTTTTTTGACGTTCTATGGCATCTCCACTTTCCAAGCATATATGACCACATGTAATATTTTGGTAAGTGATGCAAATAGTGAACTATGTAGGGCCAGGATGTAAAATATATGTAGCTGCAGCAATTTCTCTTATCTGATATGGTAAGTAATGGGGCTTAATTTATAGCTCCCTAAGAGTTTGACGAACGGGTCCGTGAACGCGATTCCAGATATATTTACCTCTGAATAAACTGCCTTTATTACACCATATCCACATCCAGTAAACTTGTGATTATCAACACTAACCTCATCGTTGTGGCGGCGGACAGCTAGCCTGTATCCCTCGGTCATCCAGTTGAGTGAGTGGCAATGTCTTTTTCGTTCGTAGTACCAATTTTTGGAAAATCCTCGGGTGTAGGACTTTCCGCCTTTTAGTAGAAACCTGTTGAATTATTAAATTTGGTCTGGGAGGTCCTAATTGTTTCGTTGCCAATTTATCTTCATTTGTTCGCCGAATCGCGACAAAAAGGAACTTCTTTTCAAACAATCCACTCTTTTCTCAGTTACGTTCATGGTTACGTAACGTATGACGAAAGCGCGTAAGTGCAAGCCCACAGACACCCATTGAGATTGTATTGAAGGCTCTGAAATTTGAAAAAATAGATTTTACATGGGAGTCTATTACAGACTTCTGGGCGATTTTCAACCTGACTGAAATCGCCCCAAAAGGGGGGGGAGCCATTTGAAGCACGACTTTAGCCTGATTCGACATTTAGTGGCAGTGTGGCACTGTGGCAGATCAGACGTATAGATTACAACACTGATAACTACTGTTGCCGTGATATAATTGATTAGAAAAAAAATCCCTTCCTTTTCCCGTTTGGCAGTGCGTCGCCCATATCGCCCTATTGAACAGGCCGCCCCTGATTACAACACTGATAACTACTGTTGCCGTGATATAATTGATTAGAAAAAAAATCCCTTCCTTTTCCCGTTTGGCAGTGCGTCGCCCATATCGCCCTATTGAACAGGCCGCCCCTGGATAGGTGCCACGTTGAAAGTCACTCAGCTCTTCAGTAAGGCCATTCTACTGCCAATGTCTGTCTATGGAGATTGCATGGCTGTGTGCTTGATTTCTACACACCTGTCAGCAACGGGTGTGGCGGAAAATAGTCAAATCCACTAACATGAGGAATGAATGAATGAATGAATGAAACATTCTGTTGATAATATATCTAATAATTCTGTCACACTACGAGATCAGAACATTCTTCTTCTAAAACTTGACGTTTTGTTGATGAAGTATAGAAATATGTTTTGTTCTATAAGAGTTGAAGGTGTGTTATAGGTCTATAGAACAGGGTTCTTCAATTCCGGTCCTGGAGGGCCGAAACACCTCTGTTTTTCATCCTCTCCTTCTAATCAGGGGCTAATTCAGACCTGGGACACCAGGTGAGTTCAATTAACTACCAGGTAGAAATAAAAAAACTGAAGTGTTTCGGCCCTCCTGGACCGGAATTGAAGAACCCTGGTCTATAGACTGAATGGGTATATAGTATCTATATACAGCTGAATTTGGACGTTTACACACACTTAGGTTGGAGTCATTAAAACTCGTTTTTTCAACCACTCCACAACTTTATTGTTAACAAACTATAGTTTTGGCAAGTCGGTTAGGACATCTACTTTGTGCATGACACAAGTGATTTTTCCAACAATTGTTTACAGACAGATTATTTCACTTATAATTCACTGTATCACAATTCCAGTGGGTCAGAAGTTTACATACACTAAGTTGACTGTGCCTTTAAACAGCTTGGAAAATTCCAGAAAATGATGTCATGGCTTTAGA
>NW_025534946.1:85000-133673 GCF_020615455.1 Coregonus clupeaformis
TCAGTCAGTCAGCCATTATTTCAGCCAGTCAGCCATTCAGTCAGCCATTCAGCCAGTCAGTCAGTCATTCAGCCAGTCATTCATTCAGCCAGTCATTCATTCAGCCAGTCAGTCAGTCATTCAGTCAGCCATTCAGTCAGCCATTCAGACAGCCATTCAGTCAGCCAGCCATTCAGTCAGCCATTCAGACAGTCAGTCAGTCATTCAGCCAGTCAGTCATTCAGTCAGCCATTCAGTCAGTCTTTCAGTCAGTCATTCATTCAGCCATTCAGTCAGTCATTCAGCCAGTCAGTCAGTCATTCAGCCATTCAGTCAGTCATTCAGCCAGTCAGTCAGTCATTCATTCATTCAGCCATTCAGCCAGTCAGTCAGTCTTTCAGTCAGTCATTCAGTCAGTCAGTCATTCAGTCAGTCAGTCAGTCAGTCAGTCAGTCATTCAGTCAGCCATTTAGTCATTCATTCAGTCAGTCAGTCAGTCAATCAGTCATTCAATCAGTCATTCATTACCCCCAGGCATGCTGTAGTGAGGGCTGGAGGTTGTCAGGTAAAACTGTAGTAGTATAGTAGTAGTATGGTAGTAGTAGTAGTAGTATAGAAGTAGTAGTATAGTAGCAATAGTAGTATAGTAGTGTATTAGTAGTAGTATAATGGTCGTAGCATTGTAGTAGTATAGCAATAGTAGTAGTAGTTTAGTAGCAGTAGTATAGTAGTATTATAGTCATAATGTAGTATTAGTGTAGTAGTAGTAGTAGTAGTAGTAGTAGCAGTAGCAGCAGTAATAGTATAGTAGTTTAGTAGTAGTACAGTAGTATATGAGTAGAAGTCGCAGTAGTAGTAGTAGTATAGTAGTAGTAACAGTAGTATATTAGCATTATAGTAGTAGTACAGAAGATTAGTAGTAGTATAGTAGTATTATAGTAATACAGTAGTTTAGTAGTAGTATTATAGTAATAGTATAGTAGTAGTACAGTAGTATTATATTAGTAGTACAGTAGTACAGTAGTAGTATATAAGTTTAGTAGTAGTATAGTAGTAGTATACTAGTATAGCAATTGTATAGAAGTAGTATATTAGTTGTAGTATAGTATTAGTATATAAGTTTTGTAATAGCATAGTAGTAGTAGTACAGTAGTTTAGTAGCAGTATATTAGTAGTAGTACAGTAGTTTAGTAGTAGTAGTAGTAGTAGTAGTAGTGGTATAGTAGTAGTATAGTCCTATTACCCCCAGGCGTATTGTAGTGAAGGCTGTAGAGGGTTTTCAGGTAAGACAGCGTCAACATATTCCACGGCCAGGAAGGCAGAGGACAAGATGGTGGCCGTGCTGTTCATCTCCATTCTGATTGGCTTGTGGGGATGGGCTGGGAGGAGACTGGAAAACACAGAGAAACACACACACACACACACACACACACACACAGACACAGACACAGACACAGACACAGACACAGACAGACACAGACACACAGATGAATATTGATTGTCTCTGACCAGGAGAGGACTGGGCAAACACAATACTGTTTAATATATTAATAACCAGACTAGTCAACCACACACACTGCATAGCCATGGACATAGTCATGAATCAAATAACTACCATATTGTTTGTTTTTAAATGACTAGAAATAAATGCTGCACAAAATAAATAAGATGGTAAAAGACCTCTGGATTGAAATACACAGGGAAAACCTCTGGACTAACCAGGACATATAACAGAAATATACAGGGAAAACCTCTGGACTAACCAGGACATATAGAAATATACAGGGGGAAACCTCTGGACTAACCAGGACATATAACAGAAATATACAGGGAAAACCTCTGGACTAACCAGGACATATAACAGAAATATACAGGGGAAAACCTCTGGACTAACCAGGACATATAACAGAAATATACAGGGGAAAACCTCTGGACTAACCAGGACATATAACAGAAATATACAGGGGAAAACCTCTGGACTAACCAGGACATACAACAGAAATATACAGGGAAAACCTCTGGACTAACCAGGACATATAACAGAAATATACAGGGAAAACCTCTGGACTAACCAGGACATATAACAGAAATATACAGGGGAAACCTCTGGACTAACCAGGACATATAGAAATATACAGGGGAAAACCTCTGGACTAACCAGGACATATAACAGAAATATACAGGGGAAAACCTCTGGACTAACCAGGACATATAACAGAAATATACAGGGAAAACCTCTGGACTAACCAGGACAACCTCTGGACTAACCAGGACATATAACAGAAATATACAGGGGAAACCTCTGGACTAACTAGGACATATAACAGAAATATACAGGGAAAACCTCTGGACTAACCAGGACATATAACAGAAATATACAGGGAAAACCTCTGGACTAACCAGGACATATAGAAATATACAGGGAAAACCACTGGACTAACCAGGACATATAGAAATATATAGGGAAAACCTCTGGACTAACCAGGACATATAACAGAAATATACAGGGGAAACCTCTGGACTAACCAGGACATATAGAAATATACAGGGAAAACCTCTGGACTAACCAGGACATATAGAAATATACAGGGAAAAC
Source organism: Coregonus clupeaformis (assembly GCF_020615455.1). Classification (NCBI taxonomy): domain Eukaryota; kingdom Metazoa; phylum Chordata; class Actinopteri; order Salmoniformes; family Salmonidae; genus Coregonus; species Coregonus clupeaformis. The sequence continues at coordinate 87,576 of NW_025534946.1, forward strand.
CCCTGGACTAACCAGGACATATAAAATACATATACAGGGAAAAGGGTTAATGTATAGAGACTGTGACAGGACAGAACCTATAACCAGGACATATAAAATACATATACAGGGGAAAGGGTTAATGTATAGAGACTGTGACAGGACAGAACCTAGAATGATCAGTGATCACCAAACAGTCTGAAAGGCTGCATAGCAGAAGAGATTTTATAACATACTGCAAAAATGACAAGAAATATAGAAGATAACAGATAATTATACAGGGCTAAGGATTCATGTGTACAAATTAAATATTATTATTATTACTACAGATTGACAATGAGAAAGCCTATATAAGGACAAGTGATCATCACTATGGAATATGACCGCTTGCATAACTACAGGACAATGATACTGAGTTGAGATCCATATTGGACCAGACCAATTCATATGTTATCGAGATGTTACACACTCACAGTTCTTATGTCCGATAATAGTCTGATTAACAGATCATACGATTATTAGTATAAAATGTCAGTAAACGTTTACAATCCTGACTAGACGTTATAGAAACATCAACTTGCAACTTTACAGGAGACCTTAACTCAGTTAAATAATATAGCCTAAAACAATATAGTTCTACAATAACTGGTAACAACACAGTTATAAGACTTTCGACACATTCCCCGGGTCCCTTGGGCAGGCTAGCAATGTTTCAGAACTGCGTCGGTTAGATACGCAGACTCCTCTCCGCATCGAGTTTCTCTTACCAAGTGCATTTATCTGATCGTTGGCTACATTGTCCCGTTATTTTGTCCGGTCAACAACGCCTATACATTTATAAAGCTTTACAGTACAGTGCCATACATCTGACCCATATAACCTAACCGTCGGTATTACGCCCTATAGCCTCTCTAGTCTGCCTTAGACCGCAAACGTTCCTGCTGCGTTAGAATATAAAGTAAATGTCGTTTTGTTATTGATTAGATTTAAGAACATTAGTATAATATCTTTAATATATTACCTCGGTGCAGCGGTGGGTCCGTCTACCTGAGCCAGAGGCTGCGGTGCGGCGTCAAGTACATGGATTATCTACGAGCCTGATTGGACGAGGGGGAGAGGAGACTGACGTCAAGGGGCCGAGCGGGCGCTCTGATTGGCAGTGGGAATGGAGTGATGATAGTGAGACGCGGAGTTCCTAAAGCAACGACCAATCGGCGAGCAGCAGGGCTTTCATAACCTCAGAGCGCTATACAGAGAGTAGGAGGAGGGAGAGGATGGGGTGGTGGGTGGGTGTAGGAGAGTGTGTGTGTGGTGAGTGTGTAGGAGAGTGTGTGTGTGTGTGTGTCAATTTTTTAAGCATACAATATAACTCAGTATTTGAATGATTTATTTTGTATTTTTTGATAATCTTTATCAAGATGGACCTGACTGTATCCTTCCCAGTCAAACCCAACTGACACCTAACGACTAACCACTGAGTCAACAGGTGAATCATTCCCAGGCCCAGTCAACCCCACCTGACTACTAACCACTGAGCCAACAGGTGAATCATTCCCAGGCCCAGTCAACCCCACCTGACTACTAACCACTGAGCCAACAGGTGAATCATTCCCAGGCCGTCAAACCCACCTGACTACTAACCACTGAGCCAACAGGTGAATCATTCCCAGGCCCAGTCAACCCCACCTGACTACTAACCACTGAGCCAACAGGTGAATCATTCCCAGGCCCAGTCAAACCCACCTGACTACTAACCACTGAGCCAACAGGTGAATCATTCCCAGGCCCAGTCAAACCCACCTGACTAACCACTGAGCCAACAGGTGAATCATTCCCAGGCCCAGTCAAACCCACATGACTACTAACCACTGAGCCAACAGGTGAATCATTCCCAGGCCCAGTCAAACCCACCTGACTACTAACCACTGAGCCAACAGGTGAATCATTCCCAGGCCCAGTCAAACCCACCTGACTAACCACTGAGCCAACAGGTGAATCATTCCCAGGCCCAGTCAAACCCACCTGACTAACCACTGAGCCAACAGGTGAATCATTCCCAGGCCCAGTCAAACCCACCTGACTACTAACCACTGAGCCAACAGGTGAATCATTCCCAGGCCCAGTCAACCCCACCTGACTACTAACCACTGAGCCAACAGGTGAATCATTCCCAGGCCCAGTCAAACCCACCTGACTACTAACCACTGAGCCAACAGGTGAATCATTCCCAGGCCCAGTCAAACCCACCTGACACCTATTCTGATCCAAACTCATTTATTCTGTCTGGACAAAACAACCGGTGTTGTTCTGATCCAAACTCATTTATTCTGTCTGGACAAAACAACCGGTGTTGTTCTGATCCAAACTCATGTATTCTGTCAGGACAAAACAACCGGTGTTGTTCTGATCCAAACTCATTTATTCTGTCAGGACAAAACAGGCGGTGTTCCGATCCAAACTCATTTATTCTGTCAGGACAAAACAACAGACTCAAAAGAAATATTTACACAAGTCAAATAGAAAACATAAAGATGACGTTCTCTCTGGAAGAGAGAGAGGTGTGTGTTACGTCAGAGAGGAGCGAAGGGCAGACTAGCGGAGGTGTGTGTTACGTCAGAGTGGAGCGAAGGGCAGACTAGTGGAGGTGTGTGTTACGTCAGAGTGGAGCGAAGGGCAGACTAGCGGAGGTGTGTGTTACGTCAGAGTGGAGCGAAGGGCAGACTAGTGGAGGTGTGTGTTACGTCAGAGTGGAGCGAAGGGCAGACTAGTGGAGGTGTGTGTTACGTCAGAGTGGAGCGAAGGGCAGACTAGTGGAGGTGTGTGTTACGTCAGAGTGGAGCGAAGGGCAGACTAGTGGAGGTGTGTGTTACGTTGGAGTGGAGCGAAGGGCAGGCTAGCGGGAGGTGTGTGTTACGTCAGAGTGGGAGCGAAGGGCAGACTAGTGGAGGTGTGTGTTACGTTGGAGTGGAGCGAAGGACAGGCTAGCGGAGGTGTGTGTTACGTCAGAGAGGAGCGAAGGACAGGCTAGCGGAGGTGTGTGTTACGTCAGAGTGGAGCGAAGGGCAGACTAGTGGAGGTGTGTGTTACGTCAGAGTGGAGCGAAGGGCAGACTAGTGGAGGTGTGTGTTACGTTGGAGTGGAGCGAAGGGCAGGCTAGCGGAGGTGTGTGTTACGTCAGAGTGGAGCGAAGGGCAGACTAGTGGAGGTGTGTGTTACGTTGGAGTGGAGCGAAGGACAGGCTAGCGGAGGTGTGTGTTACGTCAGAGAGGAGCGAAGGACAGGCTAGCGGAGGTGTGTGTTAGGTCTGTTTGAGTGGAGCAGGGGGCAGACTAGCGGAGGCCTGTGTTAGGTCTGTTTGAGTGGAGCAGGGGGCAGACTAGCGGAGGCCTGTGTTAGGTCTGTTTGAGTGGAGCAGGGGCAGACTAGCGGAGGCCTGTGTTAGGTCTGTTTGAGTGGAGCAGGGGGCAGACTAGCGGAGGCCTGTGTTAGGTCTGTTTGAGTGGAGCAGGGGGCAGACTAGCGGAGGCCTGTGTTAGGTCTGTTTGAGTGGAGCAGGGGGCAGACTAGCGGAGGCCTGTGTTAGGTCTGTTTGAGTGGAGCGAAGGACAGACTAGCGGAGGCCTGTGTTAGGTCTGTTTGAGTGGAGCAGGGGGCAGACTAGCGGAGGTGTGTGTTAGGTCTGTTTGAGTGGAGCAGGGGGCAGACTAGCGGAGGTGTGTGTTAGGTCTGTTTGAGTGGAGCAGGGGGCAGACTAGCGGAGGCCTGTGTTAGGTCTGTTTGAGTGGAGCAGGGGGCAGACTAGCGGAGGCCTGTGTTGAGGTCTGTTTGAGTGGAGCAGGGGGCAGACTAGCGGAGGCCTGTGTTAGGTCTGTTTGAGTGGAGCAGGGGGCAGACTAGCGGAGGTGTGTGTTAGGTCTGTTTGAGTGGAGCAGGGGGCAGACTAGCGGAGGCCTGTGTTAGGTCTGTTTGAGTGGAGCAGGGGGCAGACTAGCGGAGGCCTGTGTTAGGTCTGTTTGAGTGGAGCGAAGGACAGACTAGCGGAGGCCTGTGTTAGGTCTGTTTGAGTGGTGCAGGGGGCAGACTAGCAGAGGCCTGTGTTAGGTCTGTTTGAGTGGAGCAGGGGGCAGGCTAGCGGAGGCCTGTGTTAGGTCTGTTTGAGTGGTGCAGGGGGCAGACTAGCGGAGGCCTGTGTTAGGTCTGTTTGAGTGGTGCAGGGGGCAGGCTAGCGGAGGTGTGTTAGGTCTGTTTGAGTGGTGCAGGGGGCAGACTAGCGGAGGCCTGTGTTAGGTCTGTTTGAGTGGTACAGGGGGCAGGCTAGCGGAGGCCTGTGTTAGGTCTGTTTGAGTGGTGCAGGGGCAGAGCTGGCGGAGGCCTGTGTTAGGTCTGTTTGAGTGGTGCAGGGGGCAGGCTAGCGGAGGCCTGTGTTAGGTCTGTTTGAGTGGTGCAGGGGGCAGGCTAGCGGAGGCCTGTGTTAGGTCTGTTTGAGTGGTGCAGGGGCAGACTAGCGGAGGCCTGTGTTAGGTCTGTTTGAGTGGTGCAGGGGGCAGGCTAGCGGAGGTGTGTGTTAGGTCTGTTTGAGTGGTGCAGGGGGCAGACTAGCGGAGGCCTGTGTTAGGTCTGTTTGAGTGGTGCAGGGGGCAGGCTAGCGGAGGCCTGTGTTAGGTCTGTTTGAGTGGTGCAGGGGGCAGGCTAGCGGAGGCCTGTGTTAGGTCTGTTTGAGTGGTGCAGGGGGCAGGCTAGCGGAGGCCTGTGTTAGGTCTGTTTGAGTGGTGCAGGGGGCAGGCTAGCGGAGGCCTGTGTTAGGTCTGTTTGAGTGGTGCAGGGGGCAGGCTAGCGGAGGCCTGTTCCAGAAAGGCCAGGGGTCCAGGTGGCGGGAGGTCTGACGGTTTACGATGCTGGACACTGACATCCTCCAGAACCTACAGACAGTACAGACATTATATTAACTACAGACAGACATGTTATCATGATGCTGGACCTGACATCCTCCAGAACCTACAGACAGTACAGACATATTAACTACAGACAGACATGTTATCATGATGCTGGACACTGACATCCTCCAGAACCTACAGACAGTACAGACATTATATTAACTACAGACAGACATGTTATCATGATGCTGGACCTGACATCCTCCAGAACCTACAGACACGTTATTATAACACCTACACTACCAGTCAAAAGTTTGGACACACCTACTCATTCAAGGGTTTTTCTTTATTTTTACTATTTTTTACATTGTAGAATAATAGTGAAGACATCAAAACTATGAAATAACACATATGGAATCATGTAGTAACCAACAAAGTGTTAAACAAATCAAAATATATTTTATATTTGTGATGCTTCAAATAGCCACCCTTTGCCTTGATGACAGCTTTGCACACTCTTGGCATTCTCTCAACCCGCTTCATGAGGTAGTCACCTGGAATGCATTTCAATTAACAGGTGTGCCTTCTTAAAAGTTAAGTTGTGGAATTTCTTTCCTTCTTAATGCGTTTGAGCCAATCAGTTGTGTTGTGACAAGGTAGGGGTGGTATACAGAAGAAAGCCATATTTGGTAAAAGACCAAGTCCATATTATGGCAAGAACAGCTCAAATAAGCAAAGAGAAACGACAGTCCATCATTACTTTAAGACATGAAGGTCAGTCAATCCGGAAAGTTTCTTCAAGTGCAGTCGCAAAAACCATCAAGCGCTATGATGAAACTGGCTCTCATGAGGACCGCCACAGGAAAGGAAGACCCAGAGTTACCTCTGCTGCAGAGGATAAGTTCATTAGAGTTACCAGCCTCAGATTGCTGCCCAAATAAATGCTTCACAGAGTTCAAGTAACAGACACATCTCAACATCAACTGTTCAGAGGAGACTGCGTGAATCAGGCCTTCATGGTCGAATTGCTGCAAAGAAACCACTACTAAAGGACACCAATAATAAGAAGAGACTTGCTTGGGCCAAGAAACACGAGCAATGGACATTAGACTGGGGGAAATCTGTCCTTTGGCCTGATGAGTCAAAATGTGAGATTTTTTATTCCAACCGCAGTGTCTTTTGTGAGCACGGAGAGTAGATGAACGGATGATCTCTGCATGTGTGGTTCCCACCGTGAAGCATTGAAGTGGTGTGGGGGTGCTTTGCTGGTGACACTGTCTGTGATTTATTTAGAATTCAAGGCACACTTAACCAGCATGGCTACCACAGCATTCTGCAGCGATACGCCATCCCATCTGGTTTGGGCTTAGTGGGACAATCATTTGTTTTTCAACAGGACAATGACCAACACACCTCCAGGCTGTGTAAGGGCTATTTGACCAAGAAGGTGAGTGATGGAGTGCTGCATCAGATGACATCAAGGCAAAGCGTGGCTATTTGAAGAATCTCAAATATAAAATATACTTTGATTTGTTTAACACTTTTTTGGTTACTACATGATTCCATATGTGTTATTTCATAGTTTTGATGTCTTCACTATTATTCTACAATGTAGAAAATAGTAAAAATAAAGACAAACCCTGGAATTAGTAGGTGTGTCCAAACTTTTGACTGGTACTGTATATACAAATAGAATTTCATATACATCTTAAAATGACCACATTTTCATGAATTTTATGATATAATCAAATCTGTCGATGTGCCCTTGAGCAAGGCACTTAACCCTAATTGCTCCTGTAAGTCGCTCTGGATAAAAGCGTCTGCTAAATCACTAAAATGTAAAATGTAAATGTAATAATCTTGAAGCCCATTCAAAAACAGTATGAGACTGGATCCAGGAAGTGATGCGGGAAAGGTGGGACTGTGCCAGCGAAGTAGACCATGGGCTTTTGCTCAACTCCTGTGTCTTCTCTCGCCTCCTTTAGAAAAAGGGGGGTGCGACAGATTTCAAACTCTTCCGTGAAGGACTCATGTAGGATACACTTGTGCTTCCTCGCCAAAAGGATGCTATCGAGGAGGGGAGGACCATCTTCCGTTTGCCTACTAACAAATGTACAGACTCCTCAACCACTTATCGGTTGCCCGGGTCACGGAGGAGAGAGGGACGTCCTGCTGCCAGTGGTGAAGCTTAGACAGGTGTTTCTGGACCAGCAGCTCTTTCCTCTGGAGTTCATTCCGCAGCTCAGACACATCCTGGAGAGGGAGAGGAGAGGGAGGGAGAGAGGAGAGGTAGGGAGAGAGGGAGAGAGGGAGGGAGGAGAGGGAGGGAGAGAGGAGAGGGAGGGAGGGAGGGAGGAGAGGGAGGGAGAGAGAGAGAGGGAGAGAGGTAGGGAGAGAGGAGAGAGGGAGGAGAGAGAGAGAGGGAGGGAGAGAGAGGGGAGGGAGGGAGAGGGAGGGGGAGGGAGGGAGAGAGAGAGGAGAGGGAGAGAGAGGGAGGGAGAGAGGAGAGGTAGGGAGAGAGAGGGGAGAGGGAGGGAGGGAGGGAGGAGAGGGAGGGAGAGAGGAGAGGTAGGGAGAGAGGAGAGGTAGGGAGAGAGGAGAGAGGGAGAGAGGTAGGGAGAGAGGAGAGAGGAGAGAGGGAGGGAGAGAGAGAGGGAGGGGGAGGGAGAGAGGGAGGGGAGGGAGGGAGAGAGAGAGGGGGAGAGGGAGAGGAGAGAGGGAGGGAGAGAGAGAGGAGGAGAGGGAGGAGGAGAGGTAGGGAGAGGGAGGGAGGAGAGAGAGAGGAGAGAGAGAGGGAGAGAGAGAGGGAGGGAGAGAGAGGGAGAGAGGGAGAGAGGGAGGGAGAGGAGAGGGAGGAGAGGGAGGGAGGAGAAAGAGGGAGGAGAGATGGATCAGCTGTTAATAGCGGTGGGTGGCCGTCCTAACACCAGAATATCACTATACTGGTGAAGTCCCCCAATACATAGAGCTCCAGGGTGCATTTTCCCCTTTATACAGATCTAGAATCAGCTTCTCCTCCCCCAATCCTAACATTAACCATTAGTGGGGAAAATGTAACACTGACCCCAGATCTAGAATCAGCTTCTCCTCCCCCAATCCTAACATTAACCATTAGTGGGGAAAATGAAACACTGACCCCAGATCTAGAATCAGCTTCTCCTCCCCCAATCCTAACCTTATCCATTAGTGGGGAAAATGTAACACTGACCCCAGATCAGCATCTAGGGGCGACTTCGCCCTCCTCCATCATGAGCCATCAAATTCAAATCTGGAACTAGAAGCCAGTTCCACTGGTGTTTTTCTCCCATTCTTCCTCTCTAATCAGGGACTGATTTAGACCCGAGACACCAGTCATTGTTCCCCTCTAATCAGGAACTGATTTAGACCCGAGACACCAGGTGGGTGCTATTAAATGATCTGGTAGAACAGAAAGGCTGGTAGGGTAAGATTTGAATACCCCTGGTATACACTATCACCTACCTCTTTGACCACCTGCTCAGGTTTCTGGACTGATAGCTGAAGACGCTTCTGCAGGAAGAAACATTCTGTCTGTCTGGCAACATCCAGAAACTTCTGAATACACTGATCCACACCTGGGGAGACAGACGGGTAGGTTAGAGACAGACAGACACAGAGACAGCTAGAGAAACAGACAGGTTAGCGAGACAGACTGGTTAGAGAGACAGACATGTAAGCTAGATAAGCAAAGTGATGAAATATGAATGTGTTTCAAACTGTTTACAATGCAACTAGCTAACTTCCCCAAGGCTGGCCAACCCTCCTCCTCCTGAGTTACTGGGTGTGCAGGCTTTTGCTGCAGCCCCGCTGTAAAACACCTGATTCCACCAACCAGCTGCTCATCTGGACCCTGATTGGCTAAATCAGGTGTGTTAGAACAGGGCTGGAGCAAAACCATGCATACCCTGTAGCTATCCTGGTGGGAGGACGTTTGTTGGTCACCTAGGAGCTTGTCTGGGAATAGGGTGCCATTTGGGCCGTTAGCTTTACTGGTCTCACCTGTCCGAATTTCCTCCTGGTCGGTTCCGTTCACGTAGTCTTGACTCACTAGGGAAGCAAAGCAAGCCTGCTGACACAAGACAACTGGGTTAACAGTTCGCTGCTAGCACTTAGCTAGCTGCATTAACGACACGCCAGAGATACTGTACTTAGCTAGCTATAGCGTAACATTACATGTAATGTGCGAATTCAGTGTCCAGGCAACCCAGCATAGTATAGCAAAGCATGCCTGCAGACACAACGTAACTAACGTTACCTGGCTTCGGTAACGCCAGACAGTCCAAAGGCTATGCTTCATTTAGGTAGTTGGTTACATTTCAAAAGAACGGTAGCTTTGTAACTAGCTGACATACTGGGCAGTAACCACAGACATAAGTATCTTTGGTAAGCAGTTAGCTAGCGCTATCTACTTAGTAGACAAGCAGTGTGGTGCGTTAGCTAGCATCACTACGTTAGCTATACCACGGCTGACTAGGCTAGCTAGCATCATTACGTTAGCTATACCACGGCTGGCTAGGCTAGCTAGCATCATTACGTTAGCTATACCACGGCTGGCTAGGCTAGCTAGCATCACTACGTTAGCTATACCACGGCTGGCTAGGCTAGCTAGCATAATTACGTTAGCTATACCACGGCTGGCTAGGCTAGGCTAGCTAGCATCACACCGGGACAGCAGAGTAGTAGCTCTCGTACCTCGAAAGAAGCCTCCAGGTCGTCTACCAGAGTGTTGGGGCCCTGGACCCTGTTCCCTGGAGCTCCTCCGGGCAGTAGTCCCGGCTGACCCGGGCCGCCGACAGGGTGAGGACCAGCGGGCTGCTGGCCGGGGAACATCCCGCTGCCCATGGAGGAAGACATCTTGGATGGTTTGTCTGTACCGGTCCGTGAGGCCGCTGCACGCAATGCTCAGTACATGCCACACTGGCTGACGAATTTGATAGGTTCTACTAAATGACTATAAAAAAAAATGTTATTCAAATACAAAAAGTAAAGCAAATTGTAATTTACATGCAGTTATAATATTATAGTGAGGATACAAGACAGGCAAATTGATCCAAAATATAGTTTTATTGGTGTTTTATTTAAATTACATGATAATATTGGCAAAACTATTTTACAGTTTTTGTCTGCAGAAGTGCATACCAACTTCAGTATAGGAGTTTCTCCCACTACTACCGGTTTGTTTCCTGACTGACACTGAAGCCTAGTTTTTACCCTACGTATGCAACGCAAGAACGCTACGCAAAATGGCCATCCAGTTATAAATTGCGGGGCTGCGTCGTGTTGCTACGCAAAAACATTTTGCATAGCTACTTGTAGTTACACTCACAAAAAAAAGATTGCAGTAAAAGTGAAGTCGACTGTGGTATTTTGGATGCAGTAATTGCAGTGGAAAATTACTGCAGTAAAAAACAACTTATTTTGGACGCAGTATTTGCAACATACTGCAATCCTTTTTGTAAGGGTAGGATACAACACACTTTATTGTCCATTTACATGAAAATGCAGTTTCTCAATGAGTTTGTATGTAGGCTATAAACTAGGCTTAGTTGCTAGTGCTGTGGCCCGGGGGGGGGGGTGGAAATGTCCTCTTCAACCCTCTATCCACAGCAGGCTACTACCAGATGACTCAGAGTACATCCCAAATGGCACCCTATTCCCTATATAGTGCACTTCTTTTGACCACAGTCCTATGGGTAGTACACTACATAGGGCAGCAGGTGTGAAACTCATTTTGCCCTTCACCGAGGCCTGCACTTAAAATTCATTATATTTCATGGCCGTCAAAGTTTGCTAAAAAATTGTCCATCCAAGGCTTTTGGAATTGTGTATGTTCCCTGTCTAGCTTTCATTTTGATGACTTATCAAGCTGGACAGAGTGAAGAGACTATAAATGACTGTTATCAAGCTGGACAGAGTGAAGAGACTATAAATGACTGTTATCAAGCTGGACAGAATGAAGAGACTATAAATGACTGTTATCAAGCTGGACAGAGGGAAGAGACTATACATGACTGTTATCAAGCTGGACAGAGTGAAGAGAGTATACATGACTGTTATCAAGCTGGACAGAATGAAGAGACTATAAATGACTGTTATCAAGCTGGACAGAGTGAAGAGACTATACATGACTGTTATCAAGCTGGACAGAATGAAGAGACTATAAATGACTGTTATCAAGCTGGACAGAGTGAAGAGACTGTAAATGACTGTTATCAAGCTGGACAGAGGGAAGAGACTATAAATGACTGTTATCAAGCTGGACAGAGTGAAGAGACTGTAAATGACTGTTATCAAGCTGGACAGAGTGAAGAGACTGTAAATGACTGTTATCAAGCTGGACAGAGTGAAGAGACTATAAATGACTGTTATCAAGCTGGACAGAGTGAAGAGACTATAAATGACTGTTATCAAGCTGGACAGAGTGAAGAGACTATAAATGACTGTTATCAAGCTGGACAGAGGGAAGAGACTATACATGACTGTTATCAAGCTTGACAGAGGGAAGACTATAAATGACTGTTATCAAGCTTGACAGAGGGAAGAGACTATAAATGTAGGTCCATTATCAATTCTACAGTTTCCAGTTGGTTTTTGTCATTTCAATGTCCATTAAGATCATCACACCACCCGCAGGCCGGACTGAATGGGCTCGCGGGCCAAATGCTTCACAGGACTGATGTCTATTTAGTGCACTACTTTTGATCAGACTCCTATGGGGTAGTGCACCAGATAGGGAATAGGGTGCTATTTGGGATGTAGTCTGTGATTCTTCACGGTACCACAGTCTCTGTCTCTACAGAATAATCCTTCTTCAGCCAGCTCAGTGTGTGTCTGTGTGGTCTCTCTCTCTTCAGGCTTGGTTGGCCAGTCCAGCAGCGAACTCTACCAGCGTTCGTGTCGGTCGTCCAGACATTCCTTTCTTCAGGTAGGGAACCTGGAGAGAGACAAACAGACAGACACAAACAGTGAGTGAGAAAGGAGCAAGAGAGAGAATCTAAAAAGAGAAACAAAGTGTATTGTTAATGTTTAGCAGGAAAACAGCCAGTGTCTCTCAGCAATCCAACCCGTCACCCTTACAGAACATTCAGTCTGTTCCGAAACAGTTCTGATCATCATGGTTCTAAAAGATTAATGCAGTTCTGATCATCCTGGTTCTAGAACACTAACAGAAGTGATCATGGTTCTAGAACACTATCAGAAGCAGTTGTGATCATGGTTCTAGAACACTATCAGAAGCAGTTGTAGCTGTTCAACTGATGTTTTTAAAGGTCGACTTTGGGCACAAAAAAAACGGTCCAATTCCGCCTCTTTCTCAATTTTCAAACAGAAATGGGGTGTGCCTTTGGTGGTCGTCATCGATGTGTCATTCTGATCATGCGCGCCGCGACCGACATAGCTAGTTCGTTAGCTAAGCTAGCCACTGTAGCTGGCCAGTAACTCCTCCAGTATGTGTTGATGTGTCGTAGCTAGTTCGTTAGCTAAGCTAGCCACTGTAGCTGGCCAGTAACTCCTCCAGTATTTGCTGACGTCATTTCACAGGAAGCTGTAGAGATCAGTAAGAAACGTCTTCTGTAGCCAAATATCTTCTTCATCCATTTGTTTTAGTTTTGAAGGATTCACTGACCTGGTGTGATGGTGCATTGATCAGTTCTACACTGACCTGGTGTGATGGTGCATTGATCAGTTCTACACTGACCTGGTGTGATGGTACATTGATCAGTTCTACACTGACCTGGTGTGATGGTACATTGATCAGTTCTACACTGACCTGGTGTGATGGTACATTGATCAGTTCTACACTGACCTGGTGTGATGGTGCATTGATCAGTTCTACACTGACCTGGTGTGATGGTGCATTGATCAGTTCTACACTGACCTGGTGTGATGGTACATTGATCAGTTCTACACTGACCTGGTGTGATGGTACATTGATCAGTTCTACACTGACCTGGTGTGATGGTGCATTGATCAGTTCTACAGTTAAAAGCCTTTATTTGAGCATTTTCCCCAATAGTCACACTTTAAACTGTAATAATAATAATAATATGCCATTTAGCAGACGCTTTTATCCAAAGCGACTTACAGTCATGTGTGCGTACATTTTTACGTATGGGTGGTCCCGGGGATCGAACCCACTACCCTGGCGTTACAAGCGCCGTGCTCTACCAGCTGAGCTACACAGGACCACAGTGTTTTATGTTGTACATGTTTTAAACTTTGTGTGCTGCTATTTTGGCCTGGTCTCTTTTGCAAAAGATGTTTAATCTCAATGAGACCAACCTGGTAAAATACATTATCAAACAGTTCAAAGATCAATGTTCCAGAAGACTACCGTACCTCGTCCTTATTGGTCATCACCCCGGCGATGTCCAGGTGCGCCCAATGAGGGGCCGTCACAAACTCCCTCAGAAATGCTGCCGCCGTGCAGGCTCCGCCAGAACTACACACACACACACACACAGACACACACACACAGGTCAGACACACACACACAGACACAGACACACACACACACACACAGGTCAGACACACACACACACACACACACAGACACACACACACACACACACACACACACAGGTCAGACACACACACACACACACACACACACACAGGTCAGACACAGGTCAGAAGATGGCATTAACACAGAAGTTGTTTAGGGTTGTTTCTTACCTCTGTGTGTGTGTGTGTCTGTGTCTGTCTGTCTGTCTGTGTGTGTATGTGTGTGTCTGTCTGTGTGTGTGTGTGTGTGTGTGTGTCTGTCTGTCTGTCTGTCTGTCTGTCTGTCTGTCTGTCTGTCTGTCTGTCTGTGTGTGTGTGTGTGTGTCTGTCTGTGTGTGTGTGTGTGTGTGTGTGTGTCTGTGTCTGTCTGTGTGTGTATGTGTGTGTCTGTCTGTGTGTGTGTGTGTCTGTGTCTGTCTGTGTGTGTATGTGTGTGTCTGTCTGTCTGTCTGTGTGTGTGTGTGTGTGTGTGTGTGTGTGTCTGTGTGTGTGTCTGTGTCTGTGTGTGTGTGTCTGTGTTCTTACCGGCTGTACTTGCCGACGTTGTTGAGGTCAGCCAGCTGGCAGTCAGTGACCTGTCTGGTGTAATGTTCAAACAACGGCATCCTCCACACCCGGTCTCCTGTCACCACACTGGCCTAAACACACAGACGCACCGCAGGGTGTTACCACGCTGGCCTAAACACACAGACGCACCGCAGGGTGTTAGTGTTGTCACGACGCACCACAGGGTGTTACCACGCTGGCCTAAACACACAGACGCACCACAGGGTGTTAGTGTTGTCACGACGCACCACAGGGTGTTACCACACTGGCCTAAACACACAGACGCACCACAGGGTGTTACCAGCTGGCCTAAACACACAGACGCACCACAGGGTGTTAGTGTTGTCAATGACGCACCGCAGGGTGTTAGTGTTGTCACTGACGCACCACAGGGGTGTTACCACACTGGCCTAAACACACAGACGCACCACAGGGTGTTAGTGTTGTCACGACGCACCACAGGGTGTTACCACACTGGCCTAAACACACAGACGCACCCACAGGGTGTTAGTGTTGTCACGACGCACCACAGGGTGTTACCACACTGGCCTAAACACACAGACGCACCGCAGAGGGTGTTAGTGTTGTCACGACGCACCACAGGGTGTTACCACACTGGCCTAAACACACAGACGCACCACAGGGTGTTAGTGTTGTCACGAGCCTTACCACAGGGTGTTACACACGCTGGCCTAAACACACAGACGCACCGCAGGGTGTTACCACGCTGGCCTAAACACACAGACGCACCGCAGGGTGTTACCACGCTGGCCTAAACACACAGACTGCACGCAGAGTGTTGCCACGCTGGCCTAAACACACAGACGCACCACAGGGTGTTAGTGTTGTCACGACGCACCACAGGGTGTTAGTGTTCTCACGACGCACCACAGGGTGTTACCACACTGGCCTAAACACACAGACGCACCACAGGGTGTTAGTGTTGTCACGACGCACCACAGGGTGTTACCACGCTGGCCTAAACACACAGACGCACCACAGGGTGTTAGTGTTGTCACGACGCACCACAGGGTGTTACCACGCTGGCCTAAACACACAGACGCACCGCAGGGTGTTACCACGCTGGCCTAAACACACAGACGCACCGCAGGGTGTTAGTGTTGTCACGACGCACCACAGGGTGTTACCACGCTGGCCTAAACACACAGACGCACCGCAGGGTGTTACCACGCTGGCCTAAACACACAGACGCACCACAGGGTGTTAGTGTTGTCACGACGCACCACAGGGTGTTAGTGTTCTCACGACGCACCACAGGGTGTTACCACACTGGCCTAAACACACAGACGCACCACAGGGTGTTAGTGTTGTCATGACGCACCACAGGGTGTTACCACGCTGGCCTAAACACTGCGGACGCACCACAGGGTGTTAGTGTTGTCACGACGCACCACAGGGTGTTAGTGTTCTCACGACGCACTCGCAGGGTGTTAGTGTTGTCCGACGCACCACAGGGTGTTACCACACTGGCCTAAACACACAGACGCACCGCAGAGGGTAGTGTTGTCACGACGCACCACAGGGTGTTACCACACTGGCCTAAACACACAGACGCACCACAGGGTGTTGAGTGTTGTCACGACGCACCACAGGGTGTTAGTGTTGTCACTGACGCACCACAGGGTGTTAGTGTTGTCACGACGCACCACAGGGTGTTAGTGTTGTCACGACGCACCACAGGGTGTTAGTGTTGTCACGACGCACCACAGGGTGTTACCACACTGGCCTAAACACACAGACGCACCGCAGGGTGTTAGTGTTGTCACGACGCACCACAGGGTGTTACCACACTGGCCTAAACACACAGACGCACCGCAGGGTGTTAGTGTTGTCACGACGCACCACAGGGTGTTACCACACTGGCCTAAACACACAGACGCACCGCAGGGTGTTAGTGTTGTCACGACGCACCACAGGGTGTTACCACACTGGCCTAAACACACAGGCGCACCGGCAGAGGTGTTACCACGCTGGCCTAAACACACAGACGCACCACAGGGTGTTACCACGCTGGCCTAAACACACAGCGCTACCGCAGGGTGTTGAGTGCTGTCACGACGCACCACAGGGTGTTACCACACTGGCCTAAACACACAGACGCACCACAGGGTGTTACCACGCTGGCCTAAACACACAGACGCACCACAGGGTGTTAGTGTTGTCACGACGCACCACAGGGTGTTACCACACTGGCCTAAACACACAGACGCACCACAGGGTGTTACCACGCTGGCCTAAACACACAGACGCACCACAGGGTGTTAGTGTTGTCACGACGCACCACAGGGTGTTACCACACTGGCCTAAACACACAGACGCACCCGCAGGGTGTTAGTGTTGTCACGACGCCCACAGGGTGGTTACCACACTGGCCTAAACAACAGACGCACCGCAGGGTGTTAGTGTTGTCACGACGCACCACAGGGTGTGTACCACACTGGCCTAAACACACAGACGCACCGCAGGGTGTTAGTGTTGTCACGACGCACCACAGGGTGTTACCACGCTGGCCTAAACACACAGACGCACCACAGGGTGTTACCACACTGGCCTAAACACACAGACGCACCGCAGAGGTGTTAGTGTTGTCACCGACGCACCACAGGGTGTTACCACACTGGCCTAAACACACAGACGCACCACAGGGTGTTAGTGTTGTCACGACGCACCACAGGGTGTTACCACACTGGCCTAAACACACAGACGCACCACAGGGTGTTAGTGTTGTCACACGCTTACCACAGGTGTTACCACACTGGCCTAAACACACAGACGCACCACAGGGTGTTACCACGCTGGCCTAAACACACAGACGCACCACAGGGTGTTACCACACTGGCCTAAACACACAGACGCACCACAGGGTGTTAGTGTTGTCACGACGCACCGCAGGGTGTTAGTGTTGTCACGACGCACCACAGGGTGTTACCACACTGGCCTAAACACACAGACGCACCACAGGGTGTTAGTGTTGTCACGACGCACTACAGGGTGTTACCACACTGGCCTAAACACACAGACGCACCGCAGGGTGTTCCACGCTGGCCTAAACACACAGACGCACCGCAGGGTGTTACCACGCTGGCCTAAACACACAGACGCACCGCAGGGTGTTACCACACTGGCCTAAACACACAGACGCACCACAGGGTGTTAGTGTTGTCACGACGCACCACAGGGTGTTACCACACTGGCCTAAACACACAGACGCACCGCAGGGTGTTACCACGCTGGCCTAAACACACAGACGCACCACAGGGTGTTAGTGTTGTCACGACGCACCACAGGGTGTTAGTGTTGTCACGACGCACCACAGGGTGTTAGTGTTGTCCTGACGCATTACGGGGTGTTACCACACTGGCCTAAACACACAGACGCACCACAGGGTGTTAGTGTTGTCACGACGCACCACAGGGTGTTACCACGCTGGCCTAAACACACAGACGCACTCAGAGGGTGTTAGTGTTGTCACGACGCACCACAGGGTGTTACCACACTGGCCTAAACACACAGAGCGCACGCAGGGCAAGTGTTAGTGTTGTCACGACGCACCACAGGGTGTTACCACACTGGCCTAAACACACAGACGCACCGCAGTGTGTTACCACGCTGGCCTAAACACACAGGCACGCAGGGTGTTAGTGTTGTCACGACGCACCACAGGGTGTTAGTGTTCTCACTGACGCACCACAGGGTGTTACCACACTGGCCTAAACACACAGGCGCACCGCAGGGTGTTAGTGTTGTCACGACGCACCACAGGGTGTTACCACACTGGCCTAAACACACAGACGCACCGCAGGGTGTTAGTGTTGTCACGACGCACCACAGGGTGTTAGTGTTCTCACGACGCACCACAGGGTGTTAGTGTTGTCACGACGCACCACAGGGTGTTACCACACTGGCCTAAACACACAGACGCACCACAGGGTGTTACCACACTGGCCTAAACACACAGACGCACCGCAGGGTGTTAGTGTTGTCTGACGCACCACAGGGTGTTACCACACTGGCCTAAACACACAGACGCACCGCAGGGTGTTAGTGTTGTCACGACGCACCACAGGGTGTTACCACACTGGCCTAAACACACAGACGCACCGCAGGGTGTTAGTGTTGTCACCGACGCACCACAGGGTGTTACCACACTGGCCTAAACACACAGACGCACCACAGGGTGTTACCGCCTGGCCTAAACACACAGAACGCACCACAGGGTGTTAGTGTTGTCACGACGCACCACAGGGTGTTACCACGCTGGCCTAAACACACAGACGCACCGCAGGGTGTTAGTGTTGTCACGACGCACCACAGGGTGTTACCACACTGGCCTAAACACAGACGCACCACAGGGTGTTAGTGTTGTCACGACGCACCACAGGGTGTTAGTGTTGTCACGACGCACCACAGGGTGTTAGTGTTGTCACGACGCACCACAGGGTGTTACCACACTGGCCTAAACACACAGACGCACCGCAGGGTGTTACCACGCTGGCCTAAACACACAGACGCACCGCAGGGTGTTACCACGCTGGCCTAAACACACAGACGCACCACAGGGTGTTACCACGCTGGCCTAAACACACAGACGCACCGCAGGGTGTTACCACGCTGGCCTAAACACACAGACGCACCGCAGGGTGTTACCACGCTGGCCTAAACACACAGACGCACCACAGGGTGTTAGTGCTGTCACGACGCACCACAGGGTGTTAGTGTTCTCACGACGCACCACAGGGTGTTAGTGTTGTCACGACGCACCACAGGGTGTTACCACACTGGCCTAAACACACAGACGCACCACAGGGTGTTAGTGTTGTCACGACGCACCACAGGGTGTTACCACACTGGCCTAAACACACAGACGCACCGCAGGGTGTTACCACGCTGGCCTAAACACACAGACGCACCGCAGGGTGTTACCACGCTGGCCTAAACACACAGACGCACCGCAGGGTGTTAGTGTTGTCACGACGCACCACAGGGTGTTAGTGTTGTCACGACGCACCACAGGGTGTTACCACACTCGCCTAAACACACAGACCGCACCACAGGGTGTTAGTGTTGTCACTGACAGCACCACAGGGTGTTAGTGTTGTCACGACGCACCACAGGGTGTTACCACACTGGCCTAAACACACAGACGCACCACAGGGTGTTAGTGTTGTCACGACGCACCACAGGGTGTTAGTGTTGTCACGACGCACCGCAGGGTGTTAGTGTTGTCACGACGCACCACAGGGTGTTAGTGTTGTCACGACGCACCACAGGGTGTTAGTGTTGTCGCGACGCACCGCAGGGTGTCACCACGCTGGCCTAAACACACAGACGCACCACAGGGTGTTAGTGTTGTCACGACGCACCACAGGGTGTTAGTGTTGTCACGACGCACCACAGGGTGTTAGTGTTGTCACGACGCACCGCAGGGTGTTAGTGTTGTCACGACGCACCACAGGGTGTTAGTGTTGTCACGACGCACCACAGGGTGTTAGTGTTGTCGCGACGCACCGCAGGGTGTCACCACGCTGGCCTAAACACACAGACGCACCACAGGGTGTTAGTGTTGTCACGACGCACCACAGGGTGTTACCACGCTGGCCTAAACACACAGACGCACCACAGGGTGTTAGTGTTGTCACGACGCACCACAGGGTGTTACCACGCTGGCCTAAACACACAGACGCACCGCAGGGTGTTGAAGTGTTGTCACGACGCACCACAGGGTGTTACCACACTGGCCTAAACACACAGACGCACCGCAGGGTGTTAGTGTTGTCACGACGCACCACAGGGTGTTACCACACTGGCCTAAACACACAGACGCACCGCAGGGTGTTAGTGTTGTCACGACGCACCACAGGGTGTTACCACACTGGCCTAAACACACAGACGCACCGCAGGGTGTTAGTGTTGTCACGACGCACCACAGGGTGTTACCACACTGGCCTAAACACACAGACGCACCGCAGGGTGTTACCACGCTGGCCTAAACACACAGACGCACCACAGGGTGTTACCACACTGGCCTAAACACACAGACGCACCACAGGGTGTTACCACACTGGCCTAAACACACAGACGCACCACAGGGTGTTAGTGTTGTCACGACGCACCACAGGGTGTTACCACACTGGCCTAAACACACAGACGCACCACAGGGTGTTGAGTGTTGTCACGAGCACCACAGGGTGTTACCACACTGGCCTAAACACACAGACGCACCACAGGGTGTTACCACGCTGGCCTAAACACACAGACGCACCGCAGGGTGTTAGTGTTGTCACGACGCACCACAGGGTGTTACCACACTGGCCTAAACACACAGACGCACCACAGGGTGTTAGTGTTGTCACGACGCACCACAGGGTGTTACCACACTGGCCTAAACACACAGACGCACCACAGGGTGTTAGTGTTGTCCACGACGCACCACAGGGTGTTACCACACTGGCCTAAACACACAGACGCACCACAGGGTGTTAGTGTTGTCACGACGCACCACAGGGTGTTACCACACTGGCCTAAACACACAGACGCACCACAGGGTGTTAGTGTTGTCACGACGCACCACAGGGTGTTACCACGCTGGCCTAAACACACAGACGCACCACAGGGTGTTAGTGTTGTCACGACGCACCACAGGGTGTTACCACGCTGGCCTAAACACACAGACGCAACACAGGGTGTTAGTGTTGTCACGACGCACCACAGGGTGTTACCACACTGGCCTAAACACACAGACGCACCGCAGGGTGTTACCACACTGGCCTAAACACACAGACGCACCGCAGGGTGTTAGTGTTGTCACGACGCACCACAGGGTGTTACCACACTGGCCTAAACACACAGACGCACCACAGGGTGTTAGTGTTGTCACGACGCACCACAGGGTGTTACCACACTGGCCTAAACACACAGACGCACCGCAGGGTGTTAGTGTTGTCCACGACGCACCACAGGGTGTTACCACACTGGCCTAAACACACAGACGCACCACAGGGTGTTAGTGTTGTCACGACGCACCACAGGGTGTTACCACACTGGCCTAAACACACAGACGCACCGCAGGGTGTTAGTGTTGTCACGACCGCACCACAGGGTGTTACCACACTGGCCTAAACACACAGAGCGCACCACAGGGTGTTGAGTGTTGTCACGACGCACCACAGGGGGTGTTACCACACTGGCCTAAACACACAGACGCCACCACAGGGTGTTACCACGCTGGCCTAAACACACAGACGCACCGCAGGGTGTTAGTGTTGTCGCGACGCACCACAGGGTGTTACCACGCTGGCCTAAACACACAGACGCACCGCAGGGTGTTAGTGTTGTCACGACGCACCACAGGGTGTTACCACGCTGGCCTAAACACACAGACGCACCGCAGGAGTGTTAGCCACGCCTGGCCTAAACACACAGACGCACCGCAGGGTGTTAGTGTTGTCACGACGCACCACAGGGTGTTAGTGTTCTCACGACGCACCACAGGGTGTTAGTGTTGTCATGACGCACCACAGGGTGTTACCACACTGGCCTAAACACACAGACGCACCACAGGGTGTTACCACGCTGGCCTAAACACACAGACGCACCGCAGGGTGTTAGTGTTGTCACGACGCACCACAGGGTGTTACCACGCTGGCCTAAACACACAGACGCACCGCAGGGTGTTAGTGTTGTCACGACGCACCACAGGGTGTTACCACACTGGCCTAAACACACAGACGCACCGCAGGGTGTTAGTGTTGTCACGACGCACCACAGGGTGTTAGTGTTCTCACGACGCACCACAGGGTGTTAGTGTTGTCATGACGCACCACAGGGTGTTACCACACTGGCCTAAACACACAGACGCACCACAGGGTGTTACCACGCTGGCCTAAACACACAGACGCACCGCAGGGTGTTAGTGTTGTCACGACGCACCACAGGGTGTTACCACGCTGGCCTAAACACACAGAGCACCGCAGGGTGTTAGTGTTGTCACGACGCACCACAGGGTGTTACCACACTGGCCTAAACACACAGACGCACCGCAGGTGTTAGTGTTGTCACGACGCACCACAGGGTGTTACCACACTGGCCTAAACACACAGACGCACCGCAGGGTGTTAGTGTTGTCACGACGCACCACAGGTGTTACCACACTGGCCTAAACACACAGACGCACCGCAGGGGTGTTAGTGTTGTCACGACGCACCACAGGGTGTTACCACACTGGCCTAAACACACAGACGCACCGCAGGGTGTTAGTGTTGTCACGACGCACCACAGGGTGTTACCACACTGGCCTAAACACACAGACGCACCACAGGGTGTTACCACACTGGCCTAAACACACAGACGCACCACAGGGTGTTAGTGTTGTCACGACGCACCACAGGGTGTTACCACGCTGGCCTAAACACACAGACGCACCGCAGGGTGTTAGTGTTGTCACGACGCACCACAGGGTGTTACCACGCTGGCCTAAACACACAGACGCACCACAGGGTGTTAGTGTTGTCACGACGCACCACAGGGTGTTAGTGTTGTCACGACGCACCACAGGGTGTTACCACACTGGCCTAAACACACAGACGCACCACAGGGTGTCACCACGCTGGCCTAAACACACAGACGCACCACAGGGTGTTACCACACTGGCCTAAACACACAGACGCACCACAGGGTGTCACCACGCTGGCCTAAACACACAGACGCACCACAGGGTGTCACCACGCTGGCCTAAACACACAGACGCACCGCAGGGTGTTAGTGTTGTCACGACGCACCACAGGGTGTTACCACACTGGCCTAAACACACAGACGCACCGCAGGGTGTTAGTGTTGTCACGACGCACCACAGGGTGTTACCACGCTGGCCTAAACACACAGACGCACCACAGGGTGTTAGTGTTGTCACGACGCACCACAGGGTGTTACCACACTGGTCTAAACACACAGACGCACCGCAGGGTGTTAGTGTTGTCACGACGCACCACAGGGTGTTACCACACTGGCCTAAACACACAGACGCACCGCAGTGTGTTAGTGTTGTCGCGACGCACCACAGTGTGTTACCACACTGGCCTAAACACACAGACGCACCACAGTGTGTTAGTGCTGTCACGACGCACCACAGGGTGTTAGTGTTGTCACGACGCACCACAGGGTGTTACCACACTGGCCTAAACACACAGACGCACCACAGGGTGTTAGTGTTGTCACGACGCACCACAGGGTGTTACCACACTGGCCTAAACACACAGACGCACCGCAGGGTGTTAGTGTTGTCACGACGCACCACAGGGTGTTACCACACTGGCCTAAACACACAGACGCACCACAGGGTGTTAGTGTTGTCACGACGCACCACAGGGTGTTACCACACTGGCCTAAACACACAGACGCACCACAGGGTGTTACCACGCTGGCCTAAACACACAGACGCACCGCAGGGTGTTAGTGTTGTCACGACGCACCACAGGGTGTTACCACGCTGGCCTAAACACACAGACGCACCGCAGGGTGTTAGTGTTGTCACGACGCACCACAGGGTGTTACCACGCTGGCCTAAACACACAGACGCACCAGAGGGTGTTACCACGCTGGCCTAAACACACAGACGCACCGCAGTGTTAGTGTTGTCATGACGCACCACAGGGTGTTAGTGTTCTCACGACGCACCACAGGGTGTTAGTGTTGTCACGACGCACCACAGGGTGTTACCACACTGGCCTAAACACACAGACGCACCACAGGGTGTTACCACGCTGGCCTAAACACACAGACGCACCGCAGGGTGTTAGTGTTGTCACTGACGCACCACAGGGTGTTACCACGCTGGCCTAAACACACAGACGCACCGCAGGTGTTAGTGTTGTCACGACGCACCACAGGGTGTTACCACACTGGCCTAAACACAGACGCACCGCAGGTGTTAGTGTTGTCACGACGCACCACAGGGTGTTAGTGTTCTCACGACGCACCACAGGGTGTTAGGTGTTGTCACGACGCACCACAGGGTGTTACCACACTGGCCTAAACACACAGACGCACCACAGGGTGTTACCACGCTGGCCTAAACACACAGACGCACCGCAGGGTGTTAGGTGTTGTCACGACGCACCACAGGGTGTTACCACGCTGGCCTAAACACACAGACGCACCGCAGGGTGTTTAGTGTTGTCACGACGCACCACAGGGTGTTACCACACTGGCCTAAACAACAGACGCACCGCAGGGTGTTAGTGTTGTCACGACGCACTTCACAGGGTGTTACCACACTGGCCTAAACACACAGAGCGCACCGCAGGTGTTAGTGTTGTCATGACGCACCACAGGGTGTTACCACACTGGCCTAAACACACAGACAGCCCCGCAGGGTGTTAGTGTTGTCACTGACCGCACCACAGGTGTTACCACACTGGCCTAAACACACAGACGCACCGCAGGGTGTTAGGTGTTGTCACGACGCACCACAGGGTGTTACCACACTGGCCTAAACACACAGACGCACCACAGGGTGTTACCACACTGGCCTAAACACAGACGCACCACAGGGTGTTAGTGTTGTCACGACGCACCACAGGGTGTTACCACGCTGGCCTAAACACACAGACGCACCGCAGGGTGTTAGTGTTGTCACGACGCACCACAGGGTGTTACCACGCTGGCCTAAACACACAGACGCACCACAGGGTGTTAGTGTTGTCACGACGCTACCACAGGGTGTTAGTGTTGTCACGACGCACCACAGGGTGTTACCACACTGGCCTAAACACACAGACGCACCACAGGGTGTCACCACGCTTGCCTAAACACACAGAGCGCACCACAGGGTGTTACCACACTGGCCTAAACACACAGACGCACTCACAGGGTGTCACCACGCTGGCCTAAACACACAGACGCACCACAGGGTGTCACCACGCTGGCCTAAACACACAGACGCACCTGCATAGGTGTTAGTGTTGTCACGACGCACCACAGGGTGTTACCACACTGGCCTAAACACACAGACGCACCGCAGAGTGTTAGTGTTGTCATGACGCACCACAGGGTGTTACCACGCCTGGCCCTAAACACACAGACGCACCACAGGGTGTTAGTGTTGTCACGACGCACCACAGGGTGTTACCACACTGGCCTAAACACACAGACGCACCGCAGGGTGTTAGTGTTGTCACGACGCACCACAGGGTGTTACCACACTGGCCTAAACACACAGACGCACCGCAGTGTGTTAGTGTTGTCGCGACGCACCACAGTGTGTTACCACACTGGCCTAAACACACAGACGCACCACAGTGTGTTAGTGCTGTCACGACGCACCACAGGGTGTTAGTGCTGTCACGACGCACCACAGGGTGTTAGTGCTGTCACGACGCACCACAGGGTGTTAGTGCTGTCACGACGCACCACAGGGTGTTAGTGTTGTCACGACGCACCACAGTGTGTTAGTGTTGTCACGGCGCACCACAGTGTGTTAGTGTTGTCACGACGCACCGCAGTGTGTTAGTGTTGTCACGACGCACCACAGTGTGTTAGTGTTGTCACGACGCACCACAGTGTGTTAGTGTTGTCACGACGCACCGCAGTGTGTTAGTGTTGTCACGACAACGCCACAGGGTGTTGAGTGTTGTCACGACGCACCACAGGGTGTTAGTGTTGTCATGAGCACCACAGGGTGTTATGTGCTGTCCGATGGCGCACCACAGTGTGTTAGTGTTGTCACGACGCACCACAGGGTGTTAGTGCTGTCACGACGCACCACAGGGTGTTAGTGTTGTCACGACGCACCACAGTGTGTTAGTGCTGTCACGACGCACCACAGGGTGTTAGTGTTGTCACGACAGCACCACAGTGTGTTAGTGTTGTCCGACGCACCACAGTGTGTTAGTGTTGTCTACAAGCACCACAGTGTGTTAGTGTTGTCACGACGCACCACAGTGTGTTAGTGTTGTCACGACGCACCACAGTGTGTTAGTGTTGTCGCGACGCACCACAGTGTGTTAGTGTTGTCACGACGCACCACAGTGTGTTAGTGTTGTCGCGACGCACCACAGTGTGTTAGTGTTGTCACGACGCACCACAGTGTGTTAGTGTTGTCACGCTTACAATTTTGCCTTGATACTCAATACCAAAACGATACAGGGACAAGGACAGATTCTTCCAGGTTTCCACTCTCAAAAATCACACTTTTTAATAGAAAAACAATGACATTCGATGTTCTAACTCCACATCAGGAGACCACTTGAGGTCGGGAAAAAAATATATCTTAAGGACGTTTCTGTAGCGCACATGTAACGGAGTTAGCAAAAACATGTGCCCACTGGTTTGATGCAAATATGCATTGGCTACTTTGTAGTGAACTCTTAATTGGGATGGTTTTTGGGAAAAGCCTTTCCATCTACCTGATCCGTGCATCCGTATCATTAGCATCCGTATCATTAGCATCCGTATCATTAGCATCCGTATCGTTAGCATCCGTATCATTAGCATCCGTATCATTAGCATCCGTATCATTAGCATCCGTATCATTAGCATCGCTAACGGTTACAGAGTGTAGACATGCAGCGCCTTCAGAAAGTATTCACACCCCTTGACTTTTCCACATGTCGTTGAGTTACAGCCTGAATTTCAAATGGAGTACATTTAGATATTTTGTCACTGGCCTACACACAATACACCATAATTTAAAAGTAGAATTATGTTTTTCAAAATTTTAACAAATAAATAACAAATGAAAAATTGAAATGTCTTGAGTCAATAAGTATTCAACCCCTTTGTTATGGCAAGCCTAAAGTTCAGGAGTAAAAATGTGAATGGACACTGTGTGTAATAATAGTATTTTACATGATTTATGGATGACTACCTCATCTTTGTACCTCACACATACAATTATCTGTAAGGTCCCTTAGTCAACAGTGAATTTCAAACACAGATTCAACCACAAAGACCAGGGAGGTTTTCCAATGCCTCGCAGAGAAGGGCACCTATTGGTAGATGGGTAAAAATAAAAAAGCAGACATTGAATATCCCTTTGAGCATGGTGAAGTTATTAACTTACACTTTGGATGGTGTATCAATACACCCAGTCACTACAAAGATTCAGGTGTCCTTCCTAACTCAGTTGCCGGAGAGGAAGGAAACTGCTCAGGGATTTCACCATGAGGCCAATGGTGACGTTAAAACGGTTACAGAGTTTAATGGCTGTGATAGGAGAAAACTGAGGATGGATCAACAACATTGTAGTGACTCCACAATACTAACCTAAATGACAGAGTGAAAAGAAGGAAGCCTGTACAGAATAAAATATTCCAAAACATGCATCCTGTTTGCAACAAGGTACTAAAGTAATACTGCAGAAAATGTGGCAAAGCAATTCACTTTCTGTCCTGAATACAAAGTGTTTATGTTTGGGGAAAATCCAATTCAACACATTACTGAGTACTACTCTCCATATTTTCAAGCATAGTGGTGGCTGCATCATGTTATGGGTATGCTTGTAATCATTAAGGACTGGATAGTTTTTCAGGAGAAAAAAATCGATTTACTCCATTTTGAATTCAGGCTGTAACACAACTAAATGTGGAATAATTCAAGGGGTGTGAATACTTTCTGAAGACACTGTACACACACCAGACAGACAGACAGGCTGTTGCCTCTACAGAAAGTATTCACAACACACCAGACAGACAGACAGGCTGTTGCCTCTACAGAAAGTATTCACAACACACCAGACAGACAGGCAGGCTGTTGCCTCTACAGAAAGTATTCACAACACACCAGACAGACAGACAGGCTGTTGCCTCTACAGAAAGTATTCACAACACACCAGACAGACAGACAGGCTGTTGCCTCTACAGAGAGTATTCACAACACACCAGACAGACAGGCAGGCTGTTGCCTCTACAGAAAGTATTCACAACACACCAGACAGGCAGACAGGCTGTTGCCTCTACAGAAAGTATTCACAACACACCAGACAGACAGACAGGCTGTTGCCTCTACAGAAAGTATTCACACCACACCAGACAGACAGGCTGTTGCCTCTACAGAAAGTATTCACAACACACCAGACAGACAGGCAGGCTGTTGCCTCTACAGAAAGTATTCACAACACACCAGACAGACAGGCTGTTGCCTCTACAGAAAGTATTCACAACACACCAGACAGACAGGCTGTTGCCTCTACAGAAAGTATTCACAACACACCAGACAGACAGACAGGCTGTTGCCTCTACAGAAAGTATTCACAACACACCAGACAGACAGGCTGTTGCCTCTACAGAAAGTATTCACAACACACCAGACAGGCAGGCTGTTGCCTCTACAGGAAGTATTCACAACACACCAGACAGACAGACAGGCTGTTGCCTCTACAGAAAGTATTCACAACACACCAGACAGACAGACAGGCTGTTGCCTCTACAGAAAGTATTCACAACACACCAGACAGACAGACAGGCTGTTGCCTCTACAGAAAGTATTCACAACACACCAGACAGACAGACAGGCTGTTGCCTCCACAGAAAGTATTCACAACACACCAGACAGACAGGCAGGCTGTTGCCTCTTCAGAAAGTATTCACAACACACCAGACAGACAGACAGGCTGTTGCCTCTACAGAAAGTATTCACACCAGACAGACAGACAGGCTGTTGCCTCTACAGAAAGTATTCACAACACACCAGACAGACAGACAGACTGTTGCCTCTACAGAAAGTATTCACAACACACCAGACAGACAGACAGGCTGTTGCCTCTACAGAAAGTATTCACAACACACCAGACAGACAGGCAGGCTGTTGCCTCTACAGAAAGTATTCACACCACACCAGACAGACAGACAGACAGGCTGTTGCCTCTACAGACAGTATTCACAACACACCAGACAGACAGGCAGGCTGTTGCCTCTACAGAAAGTATTCACACCACACCAGACAGACAGACAGACAGGCTGTTGCCTCTACAGAAAGTATTCACAACACACCAGACAGACAGACAGGCTGTTGCCTCTACAGAAAGTATTCACAACACACCAGACAGACAGACAGGCTGTTGCCTCTACAGAAAGTATTCACAACACACCAGACAGACAGGCAGGCTGTTGCCTCTACAGAAAGTATTCACAACACACCAGACAGACAGGCTGTTGCCTCTACAGAAAGTATTCACAACACACCAGACAGACAGACAGGCTGTTGCCTCTACAGAAAGTATTCACAACACACCAGACAGGCTGTTGCCTCTACAGAAAGTTGCAGGAAATCACAGATATTTTCTGTTCTTGTCTTATGATAATATTGGGCAATTAAAAAAAAAAAAATCGAACAAGTTCAATACATTTAGTTGATTTCCAAACGTGAGACATTTGATAGAAGAACCCAAAGTACCCAATTCTAATCCAGGACCGTTTTTCTCCAAAGTAGTGATGTTTCAGTACTCTGTGTGTGTGTGTTACCTTGTGAAGCTGTTCCCAGAGCCAGTCAGAGTTGGTGAAGACTCCTGTTGCTGCTGAACCCAGAGCAACATCCATCGCTCCTGAGAGCCAGACAGACAGAGAGTCAGACAGCCAGACAGACAGACAGTCAGACAGACAGCCAGAGAGACAGACAGACAGAGTCAGACAGACAGCCAGAGAGACAGACAGACAGCCAGAGAGCCAGACAGACAGAGAGTCAGACAGACAGCCAGAGAGTCAGACAGACCATGAGTGACCAATAGACTAGCCATTTAGTGAACAGCGATGGCGCTCTCACGCACACTGTACTAACCAGTGAGGGTAGCAGCGTTGACGATGGCCCTGGGGTTGAAGCTGTGAGCGTAACAGAGAGCATCTGCAAGGATCAACCTTCCCTCTGCATCCGTGTTGTCCACCTACACACACACACACACAGGCACACACACACACACACACACACACACACACATTAATACTTCATTTGACGGGAATGTAAACAAACACACCCCTGTATGGTTTAGTAGCCACGGTAACAATTACCTGTATGGTTTAGTAGCCACGGTAACAATTACCTGTATGGTTTAGTAGCCACGGTAACAATTACCTGTATGGTTTAGTAGCCACGGTAACAATTACCTGTATGGTTTAGTAGCCACGGTAACAATTACCTGTATGGTTTAGTAGCCACGGTAACAATTACCTGTATGGTTTAGTAGCCACGGTAACAATTACCTGTATGGTTTAGTAGCCACGGTAACAATTACCTGTATGGTTTAGTAGCCACGGTAACAATTACCTGTATGGTTTAGTAGCCACGGTAACAATTACCTGTATGGTTTAATAGCCACGGTAACAATTACCTGTATGGTTTAATAGCCACGGTAACAATTACCTGTATAGTTTAGTTGCCACGGTAACAATTACCTGTATGGTTTAATAGCCACGGTAACAATTACCTGTATGGTTTAATAGCCACGGTAACAATTACCTGTATGGTTTAGTAGCCACGGTAACAAGTACCTCTATGGTTTAGTAGCCACGGTAACAATTACCTGTATAGTTTTGCCGTTCTTGGCGGTGACGACGTCTCCAGGCTTGTTGGCTTTCCCGCTGGGCATGTTCTCACAGAGAGGTGTTAGACCTGAGGGTTAATAACACATTACAATGTTCCTGTGTATAAACTTCTAGGGGCAATCTGCAGGTCAAACTATAAACTTCTAGGGGCAATCTGCAGGTCAAACTATAAACTTCTAGGAGGCAATCTGCAGGTCAAACAAACTTCTAGGGGCAATCTGCAGGTCAAACTATAAACTTCTAGGGGCAATCTGCAGGTCAAACTATAAACTTCTAGGAGGCAATCTGCAGGTCAAACAAACTTCTAGGGGCAATCTGCAGGTCAAACTATAAACTTCTAGGGGCAATCTGCAGGTCAAACTATAAACTTCTAGGGCAATCTGCAGGTCAAACTATAAACTTCTAGGGGCAATCTGCAGGTCAAACTATAAACTTCTAGGGGCAATCTGCAGGTCAAACTATAAACTTCTAGGGGCAATCTGCAGGTCAAACTATAAACTTCTAGGAGGCAATCTGCAGGTCAAACTATAAACTTCTAGGGGCAATCTGCAGGTCAAACTATAAACTTCTAGGGGCAATCTGCAGGTCAAACTATAAACTTCTAGGGGCAATCTGCAGGTCAAACTATAAACTTCTAGGGGAAATCTGCAGGTCAAACTATAAACTTCTAGGAGGCAATCTGCAGGTCAAACTATAAACTTCTAGGGGCAATCTGCAGGTCAAACTATAAACGTATAGGGGCAATCTGCAGGTCAAACTATAAACTTCTAGGAGGCAATCTGCAGGTCAAACAAACTTCTAGGGGCAATCTGCAGGTCAAACTATAAACTTCTAGGGGCAATCTGCAGGTCAAACTATAAACTTCTAGGGGCAATCTGCAGGTCAAACTATAAACTTCTAGGGGCAATCTGCAGGTCAAACTATAAACTTCTAGGGGCAATCTGCAGGTCAAACTATAAACTTCTAGGGGGCAATCTGCAGGTCAAACTATAAACTTCTAGGAGGCAATCTGCAGGTCAAACTATAAACTCTAGGGGCAATCTGCAGGTCAAACTATAAACTTCTAGGGGCAATCTGCAGGTCAAACTATAAACTTCTAGGGGCAATCTGCAGGTCAAACTATAAACTTCTAGGGGCAATCTGCAGGTCAAACTATAAACTTCTAGGAGGCAATCTGCAGGTCAAACTATAAACTTCTAGGGGCAATCTGCAGGTCAAACTATAAACTTCTAGGGGCAATCTGCAGGTCAAACTATAAACTTCTAGGGGCAATCTGCAGGTCAAACTATAAACTTCTAGGAGGCAATCTGCAGGTCAAACTATAAACTTCTAGGGGCAATCTGCAGGTCAAACTATAAACGTATAGGGGGCAATCTGCAGGTCAAACTATAAACTTCTAGGAGGCAATCTGCAGGTCAAACAAACTTCTAGGGGCAATCTGCAAGTCAAACTATAAACTTCTAGGGGCAATCTGCAGGTCAAACTATAAACTTCTAGGGGCAATCTGCAGGTCAAACTATAAACTTCTAGGGGGCAATCTGCAGGTCAAACTATAAACTTCTAGGGGCAATCTGCAGGTCAAACTATAAACTTCTAGGGGCAATCTGCAGGTCAAACTATAAACTTCTAGGGGCAATCTGCAGGTCAAACTATAAACTTCTAGGAGGCAATCTGCAGGTCAAACTATAAACTTCTAGGGGCAATCTGCAGGTCAAACTATAAACTTCTAGGGGCAATCTTCAGGTCAAACTATAAACTTCTAGGGGCAATCTGCAGGTCAAACTATAAACTTCTAGGGGAAATCTGCAGGTCAAACTATAAACTTCTAGGAGGCAATCTGCAGGTCAAACTATAAACTTCTAGGGGCAATCTGCAGGTCAAACTATAAAGCTGGAGTAATGAAACCACTCATAAACAGAGCTATGGATGGATATCAACCATGATATCTAAATGATAGTTTTATCTGAGGCTATATAGTGGCTACCAACATTGGAGTAAAACAGCTTCTATTCTGGGTTCTGATGGGGTACGACAGTTGGACTAAGTTCATGAGGCATTTATAAGTTATATTCTTCAAGCATCAAATGGCTATAATAATATATGATTATAATGAATTACTTTAATATCCTCAATATGTCAATAAAGGGATGTACCAATCGCAGATTGCTTAATTTTATATCTTACTACGTGTGCAACGCAAGAACGCAATCAGCTGAAATACAACACGCAAAATGGCGATCCTCTATTTTACAACGAGTTACAAGATTGCGGGGCTGCACATCTCTGCAGGACTGCCATTTTACCACTAGGCCCCTCCAACCCTGTTCCTGGAGAGATACCCTCCTGTAGGTTTAAACTCCAACCCTGTTCCTGGAGAGACACCCTCCTGTAGGTTTAAACTACAACCCTGTTCCTGGAGAGATACCCTCCTGTAGGTTTAAACTCCAACCCTGTCCCTGGAGAGCTACCCTCCTGTAGGTTTAAACTCCAACCCTGTTCCTGGAGAGCTACCCTCCTGTAGGTTTAAACTCCAACCCTGTTCCTGGAGAGATACCCTCCTGTAGGTTTAAACTCCAACCCTGTTCCTGGAGAGATACCCTCCTGTAGGTTTTAACTCCAACCCTGTTCCTGGAGAGATACCCTCCTGTAGGTTTTAACTCCAAATCCAGTTGTAACTGTCCTGGTTCAGCTTCTCAACCAGCTAATTATTAGAATCAGATGCACTAGATTGGGGTCGGATCGAAAAAACCTACAGGACAGTAGTTCTTCAGGAACAGGGTCGGAGAGCCCTGCTCTAGACACTGATTGGCTAGCGCGTCACGCCGCAAGCTCACCTATGATGTTGATTGGCAGGTTGAGGGCTGCTGCCGTGACGATGGCGGAACACACGGTGGCGGCTCCTCCCATATCAGCCCTCATAGCATCCATACCCGATGGAGGCTTTAGACTGATCCCACCACTAGAGAGAGGGAGGGAGGGTAAGGAACATGGTTAACATTTATATCAATTAAAATGACACTAGTAAAGTTTAGAAAAAAGGCCAGCTGGCCTCCCGAGTGGCGCAGCGGTCTAAGGCACTGCATCGCAGTGCTAAAGGCGACACTACAGACCCGGGTTCGATTCCCGGGCCGTATCACAACCGGCCGTGATTGGAAGTCACAATTGGCCCAGCGTCGTCCGGGTTAGGGGAGGGTTTGGCCGAGGGGGAGGGGGGGCTTTACTTGGCTTATCGCGCTCTAGCGACTCCTTGTGGCGGGCCGGGCGCCTGCAGGCTGACCTCGGTCTTCAGTTGAACTGTGTTTCCTCCGACACATTGGTGCGGCTGGCTTCCGGGTTAAGCGGGCGAGCGTTAAGAAGAGCGGTTTGGCGGGTCATGTTTCGGAGGACGCATGACTCGACCTTCACTTCCCGAGACCGTTGGGGAGATGCAGCGATGAGACAAGACCTGATGCTTTAACAACACAGTGAACAGAGCACCCTGGTTGGACAGCAGTGATGGGTGGTGTCCAACACAGTGAACAGAGCACCCTGGTTGGACAGCAGTGGTGGGTGGTGTCCAACACAGTGAACAGAGCACCCTGGTTGGACAGCAGTGATGGGCAGTGTCCAACACAGTGAACAGAGCACCCTGGTTGGACAGCAGTGATGGGCGGTGTCCAACACAGTGAACAGAGCACCCTGGTTGGACAGCAGTGATGGGTGGTGTCCAACACAGTGAACAGAGCACCCTGGTTGGACAGCAGTGATGGGTGGTGTGTGATGTGGTGTGTGTGTGTACCTGTCGAAGGTGATGCCCTTGCCCACCAGCAGTAGAGGAGAGTGTGTGTTGTCAGGGCAACCATTGTAGTGCAGCTCCAGGAAGACAGGGGGTTCCTCTGAGCCTAAAACAACAACAGAATTAACCATCTGCTGCTATCACCTTTAGAAACACTGAGGAACGCTCCCATCTATCACCTTTAGAAACACTGAGGAACGCTCCCATCTATCACCTTTAGAAACACAGAGGAACGCTCCCATCTATCACCTTTAGGAACGCTCCGATCTATCACCTTTAAGGACCCCCCATCTATCACCTTTAGAAACACAGAGGAACGCTCCCATCTATCACCTTTAGGAACGCTCCCATCTATCACCTTTAGGAACGCTCCCATCTATCACCTTTAGAAACACTGAGGAACGCTCCCATCTATCACCTTTAGGAACGCTCCCATCTATCACCTTTAGGAACGCTCCCATCTATCACCTTTAGAAACACTGAGGAACGCTCCCATCTATCACCTTTAGAAACACTGAGGAACGCTCCCATCTATCACCTTTAGGAACGCTCCCATCTATCACCTTTAGAAACACAGAGGAACGCTCCCATCTATCACCTTTAGGAACGCTCCCATCTATCACCTTTAGAAACACTGAGGAACGCTCCCATCTATCACCTTTAGAAACACAGAGGAACGCTCCCATCTATCACCTTTAGAAACACTGAGGAACGCTCCCATCTATCACCTTTAGGAACGCTCCCATCTATCACCTTTAGAAACACAGAGGAACGCCCCCATCTATCACCTTTAGGAACGCTCCCATCTATCACCTTTAGAAACACTGAGGAACGCTCCCATCTATCACCTTTAGAAACACAGAGGAACGCTCCCATCTATCACCTTTAGAAACACAGAGGAACGCTCCCATCTATCACCTTTAGAAACACAGAGGAACGCTCCCATCTATCACCTTTAGGAACGCTCCCATCTATCACCTTTAGGAACGCTCCCATCTATCACCTTTAGGAAACACTGAGGAACGCTCCCATCTATCACCTTTAGGAACGGCTCCCATCTATCACCTTTAGGAACGCTCCCATCTATCACCTTTAGAAACACTGAGGAACGCTCCCATCTATCACCTTTAGAAACACTGAGGAACGCTCCCATCTATCACCTTTAGGAACGC
This sequence comes from Coregonus clupeaformis, assembly GCF_020615455.1. Lineage (NCBI taxonomy): Eukaryota > Metazoa > Chordata > Actinopteri > Salmoniformes > Salmonidae > Coregonus > Coregonus clupeaformis. The sequence goes on from NW_025534946.1 coordinate 122,992, forward strand.
TCCCATCTATCACCTTTAGAAACACAGAGGAACGCTCCCATCTATCACCTTTAGGAACGCTCCCATCTATCACCTTTAGGAACGCTCCCATCTATCACCTTTAGGAAACACAGAGGAACGCTCCCATCTATCACCTTTAGAAACACTGAGGAACGCTCCCATCTATCACCTTTAGAAACACAGAGGAACGCTCCCATCTATCACCTTTAGAAACACAGAGGAACGCTCCCATCTATCACCTTTAGGAACGCTCCCATCTATCACCTTTAGAAACACTGAGGAACGCTCCCATCTATCACCTTTAGAAACACAGAGGAACGCTCCCATCTATCACCTTTAGAAACACAGAGGAACGCTCCCATCTATCACCTTTAGAAACACTGAGGAACGCTCCCATCTATCACCTTTAGAAACACAGAGGAACGCTCCCATCTATCACCTTTAGAAACGCTCCCATCTATCACCTTTAGAAACACAGAGGAACGCTCCCATCTATCACCTTTAGAAACACTGAGGAACGCTCCCATCTATCACCTTTAGAAACACTGAGGAACGCTCCCATCTATCACCTTTAGGAACGCTCCCATCTATCACCTTTAGAAACACTGAGGAACGCTCCCATCTATCACCTTTAGAAACACTGAGGAAGGCTCCCATCTATCACCTTTAGAAACACTGAGGAACGCTCCCATCTATCACCTTTAGGAACGCTCCCATCTATCACCTTTAGAAACACTGAGGAACGCTCCCATCTATCACCTTTAGAAACACTGAGGAACGCTCCCATCTATCACTAAAATGTAATGTAAATGTATCACCTTTAGGAACGCTCCCATCTATCACCTTTAGAAACACTGAGGAACGCTCCCATCTATCACCTTTAGAAACACTGAGGAACGCTCCCATCTATCACCTTTAGAAACACTGAGGAACGCTCCCATCTATCACCTTTAGGAACGCTCCCATCTATCACCTTTAGGAACGCTCCCATCTATCACCTTTAGAAACACTGAGGAACGCTCCCATCTATCACCTTTAGGAACGCTCCCATCTATCACCTTTAGAAACACAGAGGAACGCTCCCATCTATCACCTTTAGAAACACAGAGGAACGCTCCCATCTATCACCTTTAGAAACACTGAGAACGCTCCCATCTATCACCTTTAGGACGCCTCCCATCTATCACCTTTAGAAACACTGAGGAACGCTCCCATCTATCACCTTTAGAAACACTGAGGAACGCTCCCATCTATCACCTTTAGGAACGCTCCCATCTATCACCTTTAGAAACACTGAGGAACGCTCCCATCTAAAATGTAAAATGTAAAATGTATCACCTTTAGAAACACTGAGGAACGCTCCCATCTATCACCTTTAGAAACACAGAGGAACGCTCCCATCTATCACCTTTAGAAACACAGAGGAACGCTCCCATCTATCACCTTTAGGAACGCTCCCATCTATCACCTTTAGAAACACTGAGGAACGCTCCCATCTATCACCTTTAGAAACACTGAGGAACGCTCCCATCTATCACCTTTAGAAACACTGAGGAACGCTCCCATCTATCACCTTTAGGAACGCTCCCATCTATCACCTTTAGAAACACTGAGGAACGCTCCCATCTATCACCTTTAGAAACACTGAGGAACGCTCCCATCTATCACCTTTAGAAACACTGAGGAACGCTCCCATCTATCACCTTTAGGAACGCTCCCATCTATCACCTTTAGAAACACTGAGGAACGCTCCCATCTATCACCTTTAGGAACACTGAGGAACGCTCCCATCTATCACCTTTAGGAACGCTCCCATCTATCACCTTTAGAAACACTGAGGAACGCTCCCATCTATCACCTTTAGAAACACTGAGGAACGCTCCCATCTATCACCTTTAGGAACACTGAGGAACGCTCCCATCTGCTGCTATCACCTTTAGAAACACTGAGGAACGCTCCCATCTGCTGCTCCTCTATCCACTCTTGAGACCTGCACACACACACACACACACACACACACGTTAACAATGACATCCGAAATGAAACTGTTTTGTCAAAAATAGTTCCATACATTACATCCTCCCTCCTCCCCCTCCTCCTCCTCCTCCGTACCTCTTATGGATGGTGACGTGGTCGGCGTAGGGAGCCAGTCTGTGTGTGATGGTGTCAGCGAAGGCCGACGGAGTGAGGTGATTGGCTGGAGCTTCCATCAGGTAACGGGCCAGGTTCTGACCTTCTCCGTACAACACACCCTTCTCCCAGCCAGATACACACCCACTGGACACACACACAGGTTAGAGGGAGAGAGAGAGAGAGAGTGGATGTCTCTGTGTGTGTGTGTGTGTGTGTGTGTACACGTGTGTGTGTGTGTGTGTGTGTCTCTCTGTGTGTGTGTGTGTGTGTACCTGCCGTGTAGCTGTGTGGTGACTCTGGTCTTCTTCTTGGTTTTCAGGTCATCGTATGTAAACAGCCCCAGGACAGCGCCCTCTGCTGCCGACTGGCTGTCATTACACCCATCCACCTCTATATGGGTCAACGCGTGGTCCTGGAGCCCCCTGCAGCCTCCTATCACAGACTAGCTGGTCATTACACCCATCCACCTCTATATGGGTCAACGCGTGGTCCTGGAGCCCCCTGCAGCCTCCTATCACACAGACTAGCTGGTCATTACACCCATCCACCTCTATATGGGTCAACGCGTGGTCCTGGAGCCCCCTGCAGCCTCCTATCACACAGACTAGCTGGTCATTACACCCATCCACCTCTATATGGGTCAACGCGTGGTCCTGGAGCCCCCTGCAGCCTCCTATCACAGACTAGCTGGTCATTACACCCATCCACCTCTATATGGGTCAACGCGTGGTCCTGGAGCCCCCTGCAGCCTCTTATCACAGACTAGCTGGTCATTACACCCATCCACCTCTATATGGGTCAACGCGTGGTCCTGGAGCCCCCTGCAGCCTCCTATCACAGACTAGCTGGTCATTACACCCATCCACCTCTATATGGGTCAACGCGTGGTCCTGGAGCCCCCTGCAGCCTCCTATCACAGACTAGCTGGTCATTACACCCATCCACCTCTATATGGGTCAACGCGTGGTCCTGGAGCCCCTGCAGCCTCCTATCACAGACTAGATGGTCATTACACCCATCCACCTCTATATGGGTCAACGCGTGGTCCTGGAGCCCCCTGCAGCCTCCTATCACAGACTAGCTGGTCATTACACCCATCCACCTCTATATGGGTCAAACGCGTGGTCCTGGAGCCCCCTGCAGCCTCCTATCACAGACTAGCTGGTCATTACACCCATCCACCTCTATATGGGTCAACGCGTGGTCCTGGAGCCCCCTGCAGCCTCCTATCACAGACTAGCTGGTCATTACACCCATCCACCTCTATATGGGTCAACGCGTGGTCCTGGAGCCCCCTGCAGCCTCCTATCACAGACTAGCTGGTCATTACACCCATCCACCTCTATATGGGTCAACGCGTGGTCCTGGAGCCCCCTGCAGCCTCCTATCACAGACTAGCTGGTCATTACACCCATCCACCTCTATATGGGTCAACGCGTTGTCCTGGAGCCACCTGCAGCCTCCTATCACCCAGACTAGCTGGTCATTACACCCATCCACCTCTATATGGGTCAACGCGTGGTCCTGGAGCCCCCTGCAGCCTCCTATCACCCAGACTAGCTGGTCATTACACCCATCCACCTCTATATGGGTCAACGCGTGGTCCTGGAGCCCCCTGCAGCCTCCTATCACAGACTAGCTGGTCATTACACCCATCCACCTCTATATGGGTCAACGCGTGGTCCTGGAGCCCCCTGCAGCCTCCTATCACAGACTAGCTGGTCATTACACCCATCCACCTCTATATGGGTCAACGCGTGGTCCTGGAGCCCCCTGCAGCCTCCTATCACAGACTAGCTGGTCATTACACCCATCCACCTCTATATGGGTCAACGCGTGGTCCTGGAGCCCCCTGCAGCCTCCTATCACAGACTAGCTGGTCATTACACCCATCCACCTCTATATGGGTCAACGCGTGGTCCTGGAGCCCCCTGCAGCCTCCTATCACAGACTAGCTGGTCATTACACCCATCCACCTCTATATGGGTCAACGCGTGGTCCTGGAGCCCCCTGCAGCCTCCTATCACAGACTAGCTGGTCATTACACCCATCCACCTCTATATGGGTCAACGCGTGGTCCTGGAGCCCCCTGCAGCCTCCTATCACAGACTAGCTGGTCAATACACTCATCCACCTCTATATGGGTCAACGCGTGGTCCTGGAGCCCCCTGCAGCCTCCTATCACAGACTAGCTGGTCATTACACCCATCCACCTCTATATGGGTCAACGCGTGGTCCTGGAGCCCCCTGCAGCCTCCTATCACAGACTAGCTGGTCATTACACCCATCCACCTCTATATGGGTCAACGCGTGGTCCTGGAGCCCCCTGCAGCCTCCTATCACAGACTAGCTGGTCATTACACCCATCCACCTCTATATGGGTCAACGCGTGGTCCTGGAGCCCCCTGCAGCCTCCTATCACAGACTAGCTGGTCATTACACCCATCCACCTCTATATGGGTCAACGCGTGGTCCTGGAGCCCCCTGCAGCCTCCTATCACAGACTAGCTGGTCATTACACCCATCCACCTCTATATGGGTCAACGCGTGGTCCTGGAGCCCCCTGCAGCCTCCTATCACCCAGACTAGCTGGTCATTACACCCATCCACCTCTATATGGGTTGAATATCGCTGTCCATCAATGATTCCCAATAAAATCTACTGTGCTTGAGCAATTTCAACAAATAAAATATTGATGTTGCCACTAAGAGTTGTGCAGAGTTGGTAGAATCTGATTCTAAATGATTTCCAGCTGTATTGGCTGCCCAAGGCGCTTCCACCAATCAAGACATCTTCGTTTTTTTTATGTCTTATAAATATACTAGACTTTTTTTTTACTTATAAAAATGTGAAGCGGGTTGTGTAGATCAGTAAGAACAAATATGAGGGAAAGAGAGAGACTGACCTGCTATGGCAGCTCTGATGTTCTCCTTACAGGTGTCCCAGTATTCTGTTCCACACACACCCAGAGAGTTCCTCCCTAGACCTACTACTGCTATACACGGGAAGTCCTGTATACACGCGCACACGCACGCACACACACACACACGCACGCACGCACGCATGCGCACCGCATGCGCACGCGCGCACGCACGCACGCCACGCCTACGCACGCACGCTTACGCTACGCCTTGCATGCACGCACGCACGCACGCCTACGCACGCCTTACGCGCGCACGCACGCACGCGCGCCGCAGCACGCCAGCGTACGCACATACGCACGCAGCGCCACGCACGCATGCCGCGCGCACGCACCAGCGCACGCGCACGCATACGCCGCACACGCGCACGCACGCGCTACGCCACGCACGCACGCGCCGCGCACGCGCGCACGCACCGCACGCGCACGCGCACGCGCGCACACGCCGCACGCACGCACGCACCGTACGCATGCATACGCACTGCATACGCACGCACGCACGCACACACACACACACACACACACACACACACACACACACACACACACACACACACACACACACACACACACACACACACACACACACACACACACACACACACACACACACACACACACACACACACACACACACACACAGGTAATTATTGCATGTGTTATTTCATAGTTTTGATGTCTTCACTATTATTAAAAATTAAATGTAGAAAATAGTAAAAATAATGGAAAAACCCTTGAATGAGTAGGTGTGTCCAAACTTTGGACTGGTACTGTGTGTGTGATATAAATATATATATTACCTCATGAAGACCGTAGAATATTCTGTTAATATAGTTAATATATGTGTTACCTCATGAAGACCGTAGAATATTCTGTTCATATAGTTAATATATGTGTTACCTCATGAAGACCGTAGAATATTCTGTTCATATAGTTAATATATGTGTTACCTCATGAAGACCGTAGAATATTCTGTTCATATAGTTAATATATGTGTTACCTCATGAAGACCGTAGAATATTCTGTTCATATAGTTAATATATGTGTTACCTCATGAAGACCGTAGAATATTATGTTCATATAGTTAATATATGTGTTACCTCATGAAGACCGTAGAATATTATGTTCATATAGTTAATATATGTGTTACCTCATGAAGACCGTAGAATATTCTGTTCATATAGTTAATATATGACGTTACCTCATGAAGACCGTAGAATATTCTGTTCATATAGTTAATATATGTGTTACCTCATGAAGACCGTAGAATATTCTGTTAATATAGTTAATATATGCGTTACCTCATGAAGACCGTAGAATATTCTGTTCATATAGTTAATATATGCGTTTACCTCATGAAGACCGTAGAATATTCTGTTCATATAGTTAATATATGTGTTACCTCATGAAGACCGTAGAATATTCTGTTCATATAGTTAATATATGTGTTACCTCATGAAGACAGTAGAATATTCTGTTCATATAGTTAATATATGCGTTACCTCATGAAGACCGTAGAATATTCTGTTCATATAGTTAATATATGTGTTACCTCATGAAGACCGTGAGAATATTCTGTTCATATAGTTAATATATGTGTTACCTCATGAAGACCGTAGAATATTCTGTTCATATAGTTAATATATGTGTTACCTCATGAAGACCGTAGAATATTCTGTTCATATAGTTAATATATGTGTTACCTCATGAAGACCGTAGAATATTCTGTTCATATAGTTAATATATGTGTTACCTCATGAAGACCAGTAGAATATTCTGTTCATATAGTTAATATATGCGTTACCTCATGAAGACCGTAGAATATTCTGTTCTTCCCTTTCTTCAGACCTGGTCCTGATCTGAGGAGTTACCAGGGAGGGTGTTATTTACACCAGTCAACTCTCTCTCATGCTTACAGATAGTCTGTGTGTGAGGTGGACTCTTACAGATAGTCTGTGTGTGAGGTGGACTCTTACAGATAGTCTGTGTGTGAGGTGGACTCTTACAGATAGTCTGTGTGTGTGAGGTGGACTCTTACAGATAGTCTGTGTGTGTGTGAGGTGGACTCTTACAGATAGTCTGTGTGTGAGGTGGACTCTTACAGATAGTCTGTGTGTGAGGTGGACTCTTACAGATAGTCTGTGTGTGGGGTGGACTCTTACAGATAGTCTGTGTGTGGGGTGGACTCTTACAGATAGTCTGTGTGTGAGGTGGACTCTTACAGATAGTCTGTGTGTGTGAGGTGGACTCTTACAGATAGTCTGTGTGTGTGAGGTGGACTCTTACAGATAGTCTGTGTGTGGGGTGGACTCTTACAGATAGTCTGTGTGTGAGGTGGACTCTTACAGATAGTCTGTGTGTGAGGTGGACTCTTACAGATAGTCTGTGTGTGCGGTGGACTCTTACAGATAGTCTGTGTGTGAGGTGGACTCTTACAGATAGTCTGTGTGTGGGGTGGACTCTTACAGATAGTCTGTGTGTGAGGTGGACTCTTACAGATAGTCTGTGTGTGCGGTGGACTCTTACAGATAGTCTGTGTGTGCGGTGGACTCTTACAGATAGTCTGTGTGTGAGGTGGACTCTTACAGATAGTCTGTGTGTGTGAGGTGGACTCTTACAGATAGTCTGTGTGTGGGGTGGACTCTTACAGATAGTCTGTGTGTGAGGTGGACTCTTACAGATAGTCTGTGTGTGAGGTGGACTCTTACAGATAGTCTGTGTGTGGGGTGGACTCTTACAGATAGTCTGTGTGTGGGGTGGACTCTTACAGATAGTCTGTGTGTGAGGTGGACTCACATCTTTAGCAGCTCAGTCAGTTTACCAGACAGAACTCTGTCGACCCCAGCTGCTGCTTCAGTTAGATGGAGAGAGTCCTCTTCCTTCTCCGTCTCGTACACTCCTAGTACCAGACCCTGGGTGGACAAACACACACACACACACACACACACACACACACACACACACACACAACCAGTTAACACACTTGCTAGCTACTACCAAGGCTTCCAGCCCAGCAGCAACAACACAGACAGCTAGCTAGCTGGCTACAGTAGAGGGCTGTGGCTAGCTACTACCAAGGCTTCCAGCCCAGCAGCAACAACACAGACAGCTAGCTAGCTGGCTACAGTAGAGGGCTGTGGCTAGCTACTACCAAGGCTTCCAGCCCAGCAGCAACAACACAGACAGCTAGCTAGCTGGCTACAGTAGAGGGCTGTGGCTAGCTACTACCAAGGCTTCCAGCCCAGCAGCAACAACACAGACAGCTAGCTATAGATAGGAGATGACTAGTCATTGTGTTACCTTTAGCTTCCTGTTCTTTAACAGGTGTCTCAGAGTCAGGACAGTCGCTAGCTAGCTATTATTCCCCTTTCACCAGTGATCTGTTCCAGCTAAACTAGCTAGCTACAGTGCCTTCAGAAAGTACTCACACCCCTTGACTTTTTTGGGATTAACCCAGTGCCACTAGCTAACTAGGTAGCAAGCTCTACAACTCCAGGCGGCATTCTGCATTCTCCCTACAGTTCTCAGCGGTTAGCGTCTCCCACAACTGGCTCATGTGCACTACAATCGAAGCAATCGTGTTTTAACGTTTAGAAACGTCAATAATCATCGCTTGCGATATGGCTTTCGAAACATATAGCCCTTTCATCAGCTAGAAAGAATCCTTCAAATAAAAAAATATACATTTACTGTAGCAGTTACAGATCCATACAGCTATGGAGCCTCCATCCTACTAAACTACACTGTAGCCGTTACAGATCCATACAGCTATGGAGCCTCCATCCTACTAAACTACACTGTAGCCGTTACAGATCCATACAGCTATGGAGCCTCCATCCTACTAAACTACACTGTAGCAGTTACAGATCCATACAGCTATGGAGCCTCCATCCTACTAAACTACACTGTAGCAGTTACAGATCCATACAGCTATGGTGCCTCCATCCTACTAAACTACACTGTAGCAGTTACAGATCCATACAGCTATGGGGCCTCCATCCTACTAAACTACACTGCAGCAGTTACAGATCCATACAGCTATGGGGCCTCCATCCTACTAAACTACACTGCAGCAGTTACAGATCCATACAGCTATGGGGCCTCCATCCTACTAAACTACACTGTAGCAGTTACAGATCCATACAGCTATGGGGCCTCCATCCTACTAAACTACACTGCAGCAGTTACAGATCCATACAGCTATGGTGCCTCCATCCTACTAAACTACACTAGCCGTTACAGATCCATACAGCTATGGAGCCTCCATCCTACTAAACTACACTGTAGCCGTTACAGATCCATACAGCTATGGAGCCTCCATCCTACTAAACTACACTGTAGCAGTTACAGATCCATACAGCTATGGAGCCTCCATCCTACTAAACTACACTGTAGCAGTTACAGATCCATACAGCTATGGAGCCTCCATCCTACTAAACTACACTGTAGCAGTTACAGATCCATACAGCTATGGAGCCTCCATCCTACTAAACTACACTGTAGCAGTTACAGATCCATACAGCTATGGGGCCTCCATCCTACTAAACTACACTGTAGCAGTTACAGATCCATACAGCTATGGAGCCTCCATCCTACTAAACTACACTGTAGCAGTTACAGATCCATACAGCTATGGAGCCTCCATCCTACTAAACTACACTGTAGCAGTTACAGATCCATACAGCTATGGAGCCTCCATCCTACTAAACTACACTTCCCGAGTTAGGCTAAAAGCCCATTTATGTTGATCTGAAAATGTGGTCGGAGGCTTCATATGGAGGGTGTTTCCTCCGGAAACATGCAGAGGCCAAATCAAGCTCAGCACCACATCACTGTCAACCTCTAAAACATTTGTACAATGTGGAGGGCTCCGTATATCTCCGCATTGACGTGATCGGTTGACGGTAGGTGAGGGCGGGAGGTTCTGTACAAACACAAACTCACTATGAATGGCCTGACTCAGGACCCGGCGCGCTCATTAGGCAGAATAAGGCGGCTGCCTACCGCAGAATTTTCTGAGCTAACTGACCAAGACGCACCTCCAACAACAACACATAAAACATCACATTATTCTGCCCCAAAACAATGACAATTTCCCTCAACCAGTGGCGTATGCGCTTTTTAGGTGACATTCCGTCCCAAAAAAATAATCCAACATAAATCAGATATAAGCAGATATAAGATATGGTAGAAAGAGTATGTTGCCTTTTCTGTAGCCTACAGGCTGGAGATAAAATGGATGACAATGTAATGAGACCGACACTTTTTACATCATGCAGGTTTCTCCGATCAAATACCTAACCCAAATGGCGCCCAATCAAATAAAACATTTGCTGACATGTTAACATATCCTAAAAAACGGGACAGGTCAAAGTAAAATGGACAATATGGAATGGACGATCAGGCTACTCTCAACTGCTGTACAGGCGTTTCATCCCGTGGCCTAAATTGTCATGATCAGTGGTTTTAAGTTTGTATCTGTACATTTTTGAGGGGCTGATCATAGCGAAGGTTTGGCCAACTCCAGTCCTCTGGGGCCTGATTGGTGTCACACTTTTCCAACCAGCCCCAGCTAACACATCTGCCACCAATAATCAACTAATCATCATCTTCAGTTTAGACCGCTGGC
>NW_025534947.1:0-133828 GCF_020615455.1 Coregonus clupeaformis
TGTTTACGTCATAGCGCTCTGGAGCAGGAACAAAGGCTCTGATCTGGGCTGAGGTGGAAAACAGGTGGAGCAGGAGGAAGAATAGTTGCCACATGCCAACTGCCGAGGGTGCATTATTAACTTAGGTAGTAAGGGCAGACACTTGATTGGTAGTGGTGAACCTGATTAAGCAGCACCTGACAGTTCTCAGCAATCACCGGCGAGAATTTATCATGTTGGCCAGTAAAATGCCTGATTGGCTATGGCAGTCAAATTTGAGTGCACTCTGAAGGCAGTATCCGAGCTACTGTCTGCTGGGTTCATGTTTAGATGCAGATCATACTGTCATGATTTAACTGGTTAAGACCCAAATGCAGACAAGTACATAAACCAGAGAAAGTTAACAGGTTTATTTACAATGTTCAATAAGTTCGTTCCAATAATGAGGAAGAGCAGTCGAGTTACAGGAAGATATGGAGTCAGGTCAGGAGCGGTGTGGTACATGTCCTGGTATCCCGTCGGTGAGTCAAAGGGAAGTCGGTAGTGGAGAGCAGGATGGTGTTGGCAGGAGTGGAAGGCTGAGCAGAGTCAGGTTCCAACCAATCTGCCTGGCACAGGAGAAAGTAAATAGAACAGGCCAAAAACAAATGGACAAGTCAAACAATAAAATTCTTTGCTGATCGTCTTGACTATGATGCAACGTGAGTGGTAAGTTTGACCGGGTCTTAAAGGCTGAGGTGATTATGAGTGGTGAGGCTGCAGCTGCGATTCCCTGGCCTCCGCACACCAGGCCTGCAGTAAGGACAGACAGAGGAGGAGAGAGCAGAGAGCTGCCTAGCAGCAGGCCTAACAGGTACTGCCCCACCCCCATCCTTACACTGCAGCTGCACCATATCTGTTGGTGTTATTATCGTGATCACTTTAACTCTACCACGTACATATTACTTCAGCCCTCAACCACTTGGTGCCGCATGGCTCTACACAGTACCCCTGTATATATAGCCTCCCTACATTATTCTTTCTTCTGCTCTTTTTCTCAACTTACTTTTTGTTATTGTTTTATTTTTACTTTGTAAGCAGCACTGTTGGTTAAAGAGGCTGTAGTAAGCATTTTCACTGTAATGTACCTGCTGTATTAGTGCATGTAATCAATAAGAATTTGATTTGAGTTGTTGATTTGATATGTTAATAATTCTGGCTTGGTAGCTAACGTTAGGCTGGAGTTAGAGGTCAAGAGTTAGAGTTAGGGTTAGGGGAAAATTTAGCTAACATGCTAAATAGTTGCAAGTAGCTAATAAGTAGTAAGTAGTTGAAAAAGTTGCTAATTAGCTAATTCGCAATTGTCCCTTTAATGATTAGTTTTTGTGGAGGAGAGAGGAGGAGAGAGGGAGGAGGAGGAGAGGATGAGAGGAGAGAGAGGAGAGGAGAGAGGAGAGAGAGGAGGGGAGGAGGAAAGGGGAGAAGAGAGAGAGGAGAGGAGTGGAGGAGAGAGAGGGAGAGAGAGGAGGAAGGAAGGAGAGAGAGAGAGGAGGAGAGGGAGAGGAAGGAAGGGGAGAGGAGAGAGGGAGAGGAGGAGAGGAAGGGATTGGGAGGAGGGAGAGGAGAGGAAGGAGAGGAGAGAGGAGGAGGGAGAGAGAGAGGGGAGAGGAGAAGGGAGAGAGGAGAGGAGGAGAAGGAGAGGAGAGGAGAGGAGGGAGGAGAGAGGAGAGGAGAGAGGAGAGGAGGAGAGGAGGAGGAGGAGGAGAGGAGAGAGGAGAGGAGAAGGGAGGAGGGTGGAGGTGGAGGAGAGGATTATGACAAGCCTGTTCTGGCAGCCAGAGGAATGGAAATAAAGCATTTCAATCATGGCGATTAACAATAGATGAGAGGCGCTGTAGGAATATGGCCATTTGCTGTCTTTTATTAGTGTGTGCTGTTTCATTGTGTTTTTAAGCTGATTGTAGCAATATTTTTCTGCATCACATTTTCTATGACGAAAGAAGCCTGGACAGAAGGAAGAGATTAGGAGAGAAGGGGAGAGGGAGGGGAGGAGAGGAGAGGAGGGAGGGAGTTAGAGGAGGAGAGAGAGGGAGAAGAGGAGAGGAGGAGGAGGAGAGGGAGGAGGGATGAGAGGAGAGGAGAGAGGAGAGGAGGAGAGGAGGGAAGAGAGAGAGGGAGAGGAAGGGAGAGGAGAGGGAGAGGGAGGAGAGGAGAGGAGGAGGGAGAGGAAAGGGAAGAGAGAGGAGGGAGTGGAGAGGAGAGAGAGAGAGAGGAAGGAGAAGGTGGGAGGAGTAGAGGAGGCTGAGAGGGAGGAGGGAGAGAGAGGAGGAGGAGAGGAGGGAGGAGAAGGAGGGAGGAGAGGGGCCGGAGAGGAGAGAGGAGAAGAGCAGGAGGGAGGAGAGGAGGGGATAGGGGAGGAGAGGAGGAAGAGAAGGAGAGGAGAGAGAGAGTAGGGGAGAGGAGAGGAGAGGGAGAGGAGAGAGGAGAGAGGAGAGAGAGGGAGGAAGGGAGGGAGAGGGAGAGGAAGAGAGGAGAGGAGGAGGGAGGGGAGGGGGAGGAGGAGAGGAGAGAGGGGAGAGGGAGAGGAGGAGAGAGAGGGAGGAGGGAGAGGAAGGAGAGGATTGGGAGAGGAGAGGAGGAGAGGAGGGAGGGAGAGAGAGGAGGAGAGGAGAGGGAGAGGAGGAAGAGAGAGGAGGGAGGGAGGAGGAAGGAGAGAGGAGAGGAAGAGGGAGAGGAGAGGAGGAGGAGGAGGGAGAGGGAGGAGGAGAGGAGAGGAGAGAGGAGAGGACCTGTAATTAATGCTAATAGAACTAGAAATAGAAGATGCTGTAATTGTTTCATGTGCTCAGTTATCAGATGTGATTCACTATCTTGAAAATCCCACACAAAACTCATTGTAGACTCATTGCATGTTGGTGCAGTCCGCCATTTCTCGTCCTTCGCCAGCAAGTGATTTTGGGCAGTTCCATGGTAAGAAATGTGACTGTTCACGTTTAAAACAGTGTCTATTCAGACTCGAGTAAATGACATTACATCGATTCTATGCGTGATCCATGTAGGTTTTAATTACATTATGAAGGAAGCTCTGAATAGTTACAGAACTGGATTTTAAGGCTGATTGAATTTTGCTAAACACTAACAAAAAAACCATAATATCTGAACATTTACCACTCTGAATCGTGGCATTGAACAGCTTTAGCAGGATTAGCAACTGGCTCATTGATTAATGGGTGCTTTTTTCTTGACAATTTGATACCTTTTGAAACAAAAACTTATTTCTCAAGAGGGTGGTCACCGTGTTGGTTCCTGGATCCTTCCCCCCTTCTGAAACTGCGTTAGAGCGTGGCCGCCTGTATATCAATGACCCAGCCAGCTAATCCCTACCATAGTGGCGCCGAAGTTGTCATAATCTTCATCAATGTTCTTTCACCAGGGCGTTGGTAGACACATCCCATTTAAGTCATTTAGCAGACACTCTGTCAGGGCGACCTGATTAGTGAGTGCATACATTATTTTAAATTGTTCATACACAAGCCCCGTAGAGATCGACCTGGCCTGGCGAACTAAGCATGCTTCTCCAACTGGGCACCATCCCTACAGCCATTCCTCCCTTATGGGCCAATTCTGCACAGCACCCAGTCTCCCGGTCACGGCGGCTACAACAGTGGTTGGGACAGGTCACACAGTGCCACCCAGCTAGCTGCGCTGCGCCTCTTTCGGGGCCACAATATAAGTAAACCTAATTTATGTCCCTCTAACCTGAATACCTCTGCTGATCCTACAGGTGTATGCAATAATCATGTGCCTATGAACCAAGATTTATACTGTTGGCTTTTAGGTGTGCCCTAGTAGAAGTCCACATGTACAGCTCACCCTGCACTGAAAATAGCCAGCGTATCCAGATCCATGGATGTAGTAGTACAATATAGCATGCATCTGAGAAAGCCAAAGTTTCAAAAGGCTCATTTGTCTGTGTAGAATCATACAATAAGTTTTGTAATTCTATGTTGTTGATGCAAAATATATTTGTTGATCCGTGGTTATGTGAGGAACAACCGAAGCGGCTATACTGAAATAGCTTGTGATTACTAATAACATTCACCCATTTAAGAAAATGACTGTTAAAATGTTAAATCCTGTCTTATTGATGAAAGTTTACGAAAAATATTATGGTGGAGGATGAGAGCGAGAATGGCAAATAAGTCAGCTGCACAACTTGATTGGCAAACGTACTGCAAATTGAAATCATGTGACTAAACTGAATAAAAGAAAGAGAAGAAACTACACTATGAAACAAAGATAAATGACATAAAGAATAGTAGTAAAAGCACATTTTAGGCAAATGATATTTTTGGGGAAAAAATGAAACTCATCCATCATTAATTTAAATCAGATACAAACAATGCCACAAAAAAGCAGACTGATATTGCCAACTACTTTGGCAAATACTTTGCATTGGCAAGATTGTAAACTCTGGGCATGACAAGCCAGCAACAAAACGCTAACACTAAACCAAGTATATCTGACCAAATTATGAAAGACCAGCATTGTAATTTTGCGATTCAAGTAAAGTGAGTGTGGAAAATGGAAAAGGAAATGATTGTTGTCTATCAACAATGACAAGCCACCGAAGTCTGACAACTTGAATGGAAGAATTGCTGAGATAATAGCGGGCGATATTGCCGCCCTAAACGCCATATTTTCAATTTAAGCCTAATGAAAGTGGCTCAGTGCGGAAAGGAAGCAGTAATTCAGCTGCCTAAGAATAATCAGCACCAGCGCGACAATAGCCGACCAATCAGCCTGTTACCAGCCCTTAGCTGGCGTTTGCGAAAAAATAGTGTTGACCAGATACAATGCTATTTTACAGTAAACAAATTGACAACAGGCGTTCAGCATGCCTGGAAGGACATACAACAAGCATGCCCTGATGACGATGATTTGTGAGAAGAAATTGATGATAAAAGATTGTAAAGGCTGCTGTTAGAGCTTCGATGCGGCACTGACATTGCTCCGATCATTATCTATGGGGAAAAACACATATGTTATGGCTTTTTTGCCTGCTATATTCCAGGATAAGAGTTCTATCAAGACGAACACATAGGGTGTTCTTACAATAGACCACCAACATAAATCCCGATGAAATCAGGAATTCCCCAGGGCAGCTGTTGCAATGCCATACCTTTCAAATCTTTCCTAATGACATACTGCTGGCTGAGTAAAGCCAGTGTGTCTATGTATGCGGATGACTCAACTTACCCCTATACATATTATAGCTAATACAGCGGCTTCTGAAATGGCTTCTGCTTATCTTTGAAACTTGCAGTTAGATTCAGGATTAATTGGCAAAAATAAGTCTAAATCCTAAATATTTCTAAAACTAAGCATTATGGCCCAGGACAAATCATTTACATAAACCCCTAAACCTCAACTAAATCTTGTAATAAATCATGCGGAAATTGATTTAATAAACTGTCAAAACAACAGTGGCTAGAGGGGAGAAGTCTGTCCATAATAAAAAAGCACTACTGGTTCTACTAGTTTCACTACATATGGGACATGACTGCCAGGTTAGGGTTCTACTGGTTCACTCATTATGGGACATGACTGTCAGGTTAGGGTTCTACTGGTTCACTTACATATGGGACATGACTGCAGGTTAGGGTTCTACTGGTTCACTACATATGGGACATGACTGTCAGGTTAGGGTTCTACTGGTTCACTACATGGGGACATGACTGTCAGGTTTGGGTTCTACTAGTTCCACTACATATGGGACATGACTGCCAGGTTAGGGATTTTCTGGTTCACTACATATAGGTTGCAAGCTGCAGAGTTAGGGTTCTGGTTCACTACACCAGGTGTTGTAGCTGTCAGGTTGAGTTCTACTGGTTCACTACATATGGGACATGACTGCCAGGTTAGGAGTTCTACCCACTGGTTCACATACGTATGGGACATGACTGTCAGGTTAAGTTCTGCTGGACACCCTTATAGGACATGACTGCAGAGTTAGGGTTCTGCCTGGTTCACTACATATGGGACATGACTGTCAGGTTAGGGTTCTACTGGTTCACATCACATTATGGGACATGACTGTCAAGTTAGGGTTCTACTGGTTCACTACATATGGGACACTGACTGCCAGGTTAGGGTTCTACTGGTTCACTACATATGGGACACTGACTGCCAGGTTAGGGTTCTACTGGTTCACTACATATGGGACATGACTGTCAGGTTAGAGTTCTGGTTCACTATATACAGTTTTGGCTATTGAGTTAAGGGTTCTACTGGTTAACTACACCTGGGACATGACTGCCAGAGTTAGGGTTCTACTGGTTCACTACATATAGGACATGACATCCCAGGTTAGGGTTCTACTAGACCCACTACATATAGGACACTGACTCAGTTCAGGGTTCTACTGGTTCACTATAACTGGAGACTGTTTTATCAGATTGGGTTCTACTGATTCTTCTATGACATGACTGAGTTAGGGTTCTACTGATTTCTACATATAGGTTTGACTATGGAGACAGGGATTCTGCTAGTTCCTACATATTAGGACATGACTGCCAGGTTAGGATTCTACTGGTTCCTACCTGTGGGACATGACTGCCAGGTTAGGGTTCTACTGGTCCAATACCTTATGGGACATGACTGTCAAGTTGAGATTTCTACTGGATTCCACTACATATGGAGATATGACTGCCAGTTGAGTTCTACTATTCACTACATATGGGACATAGCTGTCAGGTTAGGGTTCTACTAGTTCACTGCATGGGACTGCCAGCCCTGCCAGGTTAAGGGTTCTACTGGTTCCTCCATACTCCAGGACATGACTGCCAAGTTAGGGTTCTACTGGTTTACTACATATGGGACATGACTGCCAGGTTAAGTTCTACTGGTTCACTACATATGGGGTGCTGACTGTCAGGTTGCAGTTCTACTGGTTCTCGTATGGGACATGATATGGAGTTGGGAGTTCTACTGATGTATTAACATTATAAGCCACATGGGAAGTGAAAAATACTGAATATGTATATGAATTACATCTTACTATTTCAGAATGGTCCCTACCAAAGTAATACAAAAAAAAACATAGGGCTAGCTGCTCCAGTCTAGAAGTGGTCTGCTAGTGTTAGAGCCAGATTGGTGTTTGTGCCCTGGTGAAGACAACTGGGGATTACAATGCAGCTGGTGTTTGCTGCCCCTGGTGGAAGACAACTACAAGGACTTCTGTCGATAAGGAGATATCAGGAATTAATAAAGAGAAAACATCAGCAGATTAAGATCGTCTTCAATGTTTGTTGACAGGAATGAAATAACGATCTTCAATCAATCAATTTATCATATAATATACATGTTCTCTTTCACGGAATCTCACATACAAACACAGAGATGAGACAGATTAGATTTGTTACTCATTCAAAGCTTCTTTTATGTTTTAGTTCGATTTACATATCATAGCTTTAGTTCCATCAGTTTCCTTCAGATTTAATGCATAGAATCAAGAGGTAGATTAAACTTCCATGAAATCAAATCAACATTTTCCATAAGAATAATTAATATGAATAAAAACGAAAGGTAACCTACCTGAATATATTGTATGGCAGAAACAAGTTTACACATCTTCTCATGATAATAAACTGCCACTCGTGTACAGTTGAGTGCATATGTAAGCGTGTGTAATATGTATACTATATATCGATGATAAGCAAATCGCAGTGCACTCATGGAACCACGTTGTCATTCTATTCAGCCACTGAGTTTTCCCCCACAGAGGAAAACATACCTCTGACAATATGTAAACTCTTTGGGGCCACCAGACCAAATTCACAATAAAATAGAGGTACCGATCTGATGCCTTCATGGAAAGGTCTAAGGTCAGAGATCCTATTCAGGTGTTTGCCTATTACTACGCTTCCCGTTCTGAAGTTTAGTTTCAGTTTTGTACACCCTAGCGCCAAATAAAGCCTCACGTTGTAAATACGTCATTCTAGTTACTTAAAATATTATTTCTTTCTTTTGATGTTGTACAATGATTCTCACACTACTACATAGCTTGTTTCAGTCCCAAACTGAAATTAGCGAACTATTGAACACGAGATGAAATAAGTATCTTACAACTCTTCTCCTGAACAGATGAAACTCTTGAGTGTTAACGATAAATAATGGATGCTGGGTAACTGGCTTTTGCTTTGGCTTTTTGGGTGCAAATTTCATGAGTGAGCTAGACGGATATTTTACATCCCAGTTTAGTATTGGAAACAAATAAATACTGTCCCACTGCTATAAAGCGTTGTAAATAAAGAACGCTCATATTCCGTAACATTCAGTTTGTTCTGAATGTTATAGAATTATTAACTAAACTCCTTACGAATGGAATAACATGTACATGCAACAGTATTTTGGCTCTGATCGCATCTTAAAACTATTTCAGTGATAAACGTATCCAATAACAGCCTTTTTCACTCTTTGAAAGCCTTATCCAATAACAGCCCTCAATCTTTTAAACTTATCCAATAACGAGCTTTCAACCTCGAGAGACTTGCCTATCCTCTGTCACATCAAAGGCATTTCGCAGCCTCATGCTGCAGCTCAGGCTTCCAAACTTTGAGTCAAGGACTCACCAAAGGGTTGAACAATGGAAAAAATACCAGACCAAATGAATAAGTTTAATCATGAATTCAGCCTTAAAGCAATCAGCCCGGTTAACAAATCCTCTCCGCCCGTTTCGGTAAGGGCTGAGGATGGGCGATAATGTAATACTCTCAATCGAAATTCCAGACAGAGCTGGCAAGACTGACCATCATGATATCACACGTAGTTTTGCACTGTTTAAGGTCTCATATAGTGTTTCAGGTTTAGATTTACTTTGTTTAGAAACATTGGTTGAAACAAAGCTGA
Source organism: Coregonus clupeaformis (assembly GCF_020615455.1). NCBI lineage: Eukaryota > Metazoa > Chordata > Actinopteri > Salmoniformes > Salmonidae > Coregonus > Coregonus clupeaformis. Next base: position 8,869 of record NW_025534947.1, read on the forward strand.
TATTTCTGGTTCTGAGTGGGTACTTAAGGTTGAAACTGAGCTCATAGGCAATCATAATTCATGCTGCAAGAAAGCCAATGGTGCATTCATGAACTTATAGTCCAAAAATGGATGTAGCAACTACGATTGCCCTACTAGCAAATGAAAAACATTGAACTGAATATCGGATTTGAGTTTGGGCTCTTTTGACCAATTTTAAGCGAATTGACGGTATAATAACTATAATACCACCAACAAGGTAATCCAACGAGCCCCTGGACCCTGGGCCGTGAAAGCCACAGTTGGGTTGGGAACCAGAACTCTACAGTATGTATGTTGCCAGAGTGCACACAGTGACCATACGAATGCGACAAACGAAAGACATGTATTACAAATTAGCCCTCACTAAGCAAAAGGCTAGAGCTTCCCTTACAAGGAACGGGTACACGATACGACACATACAAGAAAACCCACACACTCCATGCAGACTTCAAGCATGCAGCAAACAGGAGGAAGGTGAATCCTATTCAACGGCTCTGAGCCTTTAGTCGATGGCAGGGCTTGCAGATGATAACGTAGATATACAGGAAACCGTGAGTCGCCCAGTGATGCAGAACTCCCAAACAGCTAAATGCCTTTTTATGACTTTGAGGACATAACATTACTGATTGCATGAAAGCCCCTTGTTGTTTCTAGATGACTGTGTGATCCTGCTCCGTGGCGATGTGAGTAAAACTTTTAACTGGTTAATACTCAAGGCCGCCGAGCCAGGACGGAACACCAGGGCACGTTCTCAAAGCACAGACAAATTGTAAGTGTCCCCATCTGTAATCACAACATGCTTTCAAGCTGATCACCATTGTCCCTTTTCCCAAGAACTTGAGTAACCTTCCTAAATGTAGTACCTGTAATTATGAAGTGCTTTAAAGGTGGTCATGAACACACATCAACACCATCATCACAGTCACCCTGGACCACCTCAATTAAGGTCGCTTCCAACAGATCCACAGAGATCACTTATCTCAATTGCACTTCAAATGCCTTCCCACCTTTTGGACAAGAGGGAAATAACTTTGTGAGAATGATGTCTGGTGGCACTGCCAGCTCAAAGCGTTCAGACCGGTTCCACATTTGGTGAAAGCCCATGTTCTATCAGTAAAAATAACAATGTGGTCCGTCTTGTAAATCAGGAAATCAATCGCAGCTAAAGTGTTTCTCCAGTCAAACACTGTCACATTTCATAACTCTTTTTAAAAGAATTACCAGTACTCCACATCACCAAATAAGCTAATAGATGGTATTCAACCCATTCCCCTTTTCTCCATTTTATATTACGTTACAGCCTATTCTAAATGATTACATTAATGTTTTTCCTCTTCAATCTACCCAACAATACCCCATAATGACAGCAAACAGGTTTTTTAGAATTGTTGGCAAATTTATTTCAAATAAAAACAAATACCTTATGTACATGGGGTGATTCAGACCATTTACAGACTCTAAATTGGAGCTCAGTGCATCCTATTTCCTTGAACATTCTTGAGATGTCTCACAACCTTGATTGGAGTAAATTCAATTGATTGGACACTTGATTTGGAAAGGCACACATCTGTCTACAAAGGTCCATGCCAGTTGAGACAGGTGAAGGTCAGAGAAAACCAAGCCAGAGGTCGAAGGAAATTATCTGGGAGAGCTCCAGAAAGGGGAGTTGTGTTGAGTTGCGCATCTAGGGAAGGGTATCAAAAAATGTCTCCATCATTCTTAAATGGAAGAAGTTTGGAACCACCAAGACTTATTCAGAGCTGTCTACCGGCCAAACTGGAGCAATCAGGGAGAAGGCCATTTGGTCAGGGGAGGGGACTAGGAACCCCGATGGTCCACTGACAGAAACCTCAGAGTTCCTCTGGTGTGGAAGGTCGGGAGAACCTTCCAGAAGGACAACCATCTCTGCAACACTCACCAATCTGGGCCGCACACAGCTCGGCTTGATTTCAAAAGGAACCTAGAAGACTCTCAGACCAAGAGAAACAAAATTCTCTGGTCTGATGAAACCAAGATTGAACTATTGGCCTGAATGCCAAGTGTCACGTCTGAGGAAACCTCGCAAATACCCTCATGGTGAAGCATGGTGGTGGGCAGGCATCGCGCTGTGGGGATGTTTTCAGCGGCGGGACTGGGAAGACCAGTCAGCTTGCAGGAGAGATGAATGAGCAAAGTACACCGAGATCCTTGATGTGAAACTGCTCCAGAGCCTGAGATTCTAGACTAAGCGAAGGTTCACCTTCCATCAGACAACAAACCCTAAGCACACAGCCAAGATAAGAAGGAGGAGGCCAGGACAGTCTCTCAATGTCCTTGAGTGGCCGAGCCAGAGCCCGGACTTGAACCCAATAACATCTCTGGAGACCTGAAAATAGCTGTGCAGGACGTCCGATGCAACCTGGCGAAGAGCTTGAGAGGTGCTTCAACGAAGTACTGAGTAAAGGTCTGAATACTTCTGCAAATGTGATATTTCCGTTTTTATTTTTATTAATTTTCACAATCATTTCGTAGACAAACCTGTTTTTGCTTTTCATTATGGGGTATTGTGTGAGATTGATTAGGACAAACAACTATTGAATCCATTTTAGTCATAGGGCAATATTTAACAAAATGTGGAAATAGTCAAGGGTCTGAATACTTTCTCGCCACTATAGCTAATACCCCTCCACATTGAGTCTGATACTGTGTACTCCGTATATAGCTCCACATTGATCTAAGTACTGGTACTCCCAGCATATGGCTCCAAGGTTGATCTGGTACTGGCACTCCTGATAGCTCCACATTGATCGCTGGTACTGGTACTCCCTGTATAGAGCCGACATTGATCTGGCACAATGGTACACCCTGTATATAGCTCCACATTGATCTGGTACTGTAACTCCTGTATATAGCCTCCACATTGATCTGAGTACTGGTACTCTTTGTATATAGCCTCCACATTGATCGGTACGAAACTCCCTGTATATAGCTCACGATCTGATCTGTCACTAATATTTTGGTATTGATTAGCCACATTGATCTGGTACGCAGTACTCCCTGTATCATAGCTCCACATTGATCTGGTACTCGTATAGCTCCCACATTGATCTGGTACTGGTACTCCTGTATATAGGCCACCACATTGATGCTGGTACTGGTACTCCCAGTAGCTCCACAGCCGATCAAAGTACTGAACTCATGTATAAAGCTTCATTCTAATATTTTATTCCTCGTGTTACTATTTTTTTAATTATAATTTTGCAACTGCAGTTGTTTGAAGGGCTCGTAAGGCGATTTTACGTTAAAGTCTACACCCATTGTATTCGGCGTGACAAATGAAATGTGATTTGCAGTATGTAATGTGAATCTATATCGGTAGAGTCTGAGATGAGAGGATTGCAGCAGTGTAATGCAATCTATATCAGTAGTAGGTCCGAGATGAGAGGGATTGAGGTGGTGTAATGTAAATCTATCGGTAGCAGGGAGAAAGAGAGAGGATTACAGTATGAATGTAATCTATATCAATGTAGCAGGTCTGAGATGAGAGGGGATTGCAGTATAATGTAATCTATATCAATGTAGAGGTCTGAGTTGAGAGGAGGGAAACTCTCACTAATAACCAGCAGGTTTGCTCATTCTGATGCAGCAAGGGTGTTCTAACACCCTCCCCCCTCCTCTTTCCTCCTCCCCCCCCCTTCTTCCCCCCCCCCTCCCTCCTTCCTCCGCCTCCTCTCCTCCCTTCCTGGCCTTCCTCCCCCCCCCCCCTTCCCCCCCCTCCCCCGCCCCCCCCCCCCCCCTCGCCTTCCCCCCCCTCCTCCTCCTCCTCCTTCCTCTCCTCCTCCTCCTCCTCCTCCTCCTCCTCTGTGTGGCCTGGTTTGCCAGGTGTGAGGCATTGCCATGGTTAGACTGTTGATGTAGAGTGTACACAGTAGGATTGATCAGGTCCCCTGTATGTGATGTTTCAGGCCAGGGGGTTAAAGTTGATTTACAGGAGACATCCTTGGCCATTGGCAGCATGACACGCATGGTATGTGATTATGTCAACGGGAGGAGACCATCTTCTGAGGGTCGGTCAGAGCCTCAGAGATACCGGAGGAATCAGACAGCCAAACAGAATAGGAAACATGTTGTTATAAAGTTGAGCTTGTTTTAGATTAAATAAATGTTTTTTAAATTACATGAAACAGCATACAATTGCTACTACCAGTAGAAATCTACTGAAAGATGATAGCCAGAGCTTACCCATGATGTTGCACAACCATTTAAGTAATAAGTCATTGTTTTAGTATGATATATTTGGGTTGACGTGATTTAATCCGAACTGCCCACTTCGTGCAACCAAAATTTGTGTTTTTCTATGATATTAGAATTTATTTAGCTCATGTTTATTTCTGGGCTGTTTTATTTTAATGTTACCACCTAACAGCATACATTGTTTATTAATCAGAAACAGCTGCCAAGTTCTTCCTCTGCAGACTGATGAGCAAAACAGCTTATCACATTTCTGACATATGATAATTCAGGGCTTCAAACTTAGCTACTTGGCTTCCCATTTATGGACACCAACAAGGCTTCAAACTTAAAGCGCCTACTTGGCTTCTGAGCCATGAGCCAATTCAAACAGTGGGCTTCAACTTAGTATTCACTTGGCCTCCTGAGCCATGAGCACCAAATATGGTCAACTTAGTGTCTACTTGGCTTCCTGAGCCATGGAGCTAATTCAAATATACTTAAACTTAGTCATTGGCCTGAGGCTTAGGAGCTATGGAGCCAATTCAAATAAGGGTTTAACTTAGCCACTACTTATTTAGAGTTTATTAATTAAAATAATTCAACTAGGTTTTGCACCTCCACTTTTGATTTCTAGATTCATTTCTAAATGTCTTTACTTATTTTTAACCAGTTTTGTATATTAAAATATATATACAGTACTAGCTAAAAGTTTATACAGTACATCAATTATGGAAGATACCAAAATCTTTGATTTATAACAATAGACAGAAGTAAAGATAGGCTAGTGTTTCATCTGTGTAAAGTCGCATAGGCCAGTGGTTTATCTCCAGGTAAGCCAAAGATAGGCCAGTGGTTTCACCTGTAGTCAAAGATAGGCTTAGTGGTTTCATTCAGGGAGACAAAGATAGCAGTGGTTTCATCTGCAGGGGTAAGATAGGCCAGTGAGCCCATCTGTGGTAAGTTTGAAGATAGCAGTGTTATCTCAGGTGAAGCTAAAGATAGTAGGTTTCATTCGTGGTGAAGTTTTACAGCTGTGCTATCTGTGGTGAAGTGAGGCAGTGAACACATTCAGGTGACAAGATAGGCCAGGTTATCTGTGTGATGTAAAGATAGTGGGTGAGTTATTGTGGGATGTAAGATAGCAGTGGTTTCCCATCTGTGGGAAGCTAAAGATAGGCCAGTGTTTACCAGGTAAGTAAAGATAGGCTGTGGTTTATCTGTGAAGTCAAAAGATAGGCCAGTGGTTTATCTGTGGAAGTAAAGATAGGCCAGGGTTTATTGTGGTGAAGTAAAGATAGGGTGGTTTCATCTGTGTAAAGCAAAGATAGGCAGTGGTTGATCAGGTGTAAGTAAAAGATAGGCAGTGTTATCTGTGGTGTGGCAGATAGGCGTGTTATTGTGGTGTAAAGATAGGTTAGTACTTATCTGTGGTAAGCCGCGAGAAGCAGTGGTTTCATCTGTGTGGAAGTCAGCACCAGTGGTTTCCATTCAGGTGCCGATAGGCCAGTGGTTATCTGTGGTGAAGTCAAAGATAGCCAGGGTTTTAATGTGGTGTAAGTAAAGATAGGGCAGTGGTATTGGGGAAGGATAGTTACAGTATTTGCATCAGTGGTAAGGTTAAAGAGCGGTTTAGTATCAGGGCGCGTAAAGATGAAGCCAGCGGTTATCTGTGTGAAGCTAAAGACAGGCCAGTGTTTATCTGTATTGAGCCAAAGATAGCTGCAAGGGTTTATTCTGTGGTGAAGTCAAAGACAGGCCAGTGTGGTTTATCTGTGGTGAAGTAAAGATAGGCTAGTGTTTCATCTGTGTGGGAAGCTAAAAGAGGCAGGGGCCAGTGGTTTTATCTGTGGTAAGTCAAAGATAGGCCAGTGTTTTACTGTGTGAAGCTGTGATAGCTAGTGGTTTCATCTGTGGTAAAGTAAAGATAGCAGTGGTTATCTGTGGTGAAGTCAAAGATAGGCCAGGGGTTTCATATCTGTGTGAAGCTTTCCACCAATGCCACAATCCATAGCTCAGAATCAGCCATTGAGCCAGCTGGCTAACTTTAATATGGTGTAGTTAAAAATAAATATCACCAAATATACATTAACTAGACAGATATGGTTATCCACATAATAGCTAGATAAAGGTTAGCATGCTAGCTAACTAGACTGACAGGTGAATTAGTGTTGATAAGCTAATAACCCAGGAAATTCCTACATCAATCTCGTGGAATATGTAAGTAGCCTTTTTGTTATTCTTCGAAGGAACTTAAACGTGCATTTATTCAGGACAGTGGAAATTACACTGCAATAGTATAGTAACTTCTGGGGAGTCTCATCAGATACCAGAAAATACAACAAAACATACGTTTTATACGAATCCCAGATAATAGATGAAAACCTAGTCCAGGTTTAAACAGCATTCTAATGAATTAGATCAATTTAAAGAGCCATTTAGTCCAGGGAAGAAGGAATTGTGGTTGGGAAATCATTCTAATGATTCTATATTTCCTGAGTAGAAGGACAATGGCCCATGACTCTAAGATGGAGGGAGGTAGAGTGGCAGAAACAGACCTGAGGGGGCTGCTGCAGAGACTCAATACTTTCACCCGATGGAGAGGTTATACACGGAGATGATGACAGAAAACACGTGCCATAAAATTCACATGTATTTTGGCCTCCATCATAAAAGGTGTATCTTCTGACCATGTCTTAGATGAATAAAGTTTAAATAAACATAGATAGATATTATTCTAAATACACTGGGGTATTACGTAGTAAATCATCATATTATCTCAAATAAATCATAGCGATCAACCATCAGTGAAACTGTCTAGTCTCTATGATCTAGAGGTAGATGCAAGGTGTTTACCCTGTGTGGTGGCCAACACGCATCTTCTGGGTCCTGCGTTGTCACTGTGTGAGTGATATGCTCATGCCTGTTCAGGCCAACAGGACGGCTGTGGATTCGTGCAAGTAGCTAATATCTGGCCACCACAGCCTAAGCTGAGATAGAATTACACAATAAGCCTGAGGGGGTGGTATATTGTGAATATACCATGCTTAGGCTATGTGGATGTATGGATGGGATATTCAGACAACATCTTCGCCTTGAAAGCGGGTTGTCTGAGGGAGAGTGCTTACCTGCCCTCTCCGCCCAGGCCCGTTAGGGGTAACCACTGCTTCTACAGAGGTCTGTTGAGTGGCTTACCTGCCCTCTCCACCCAGGCTCCTATAGGGTAACTCAATGCTCTCACAGAGGTCTGTCAGAGTGGAGAGGCTTATTCTGCCCTCTCCGCCCCCAGGCCTCGTTAGGGTAACCACCCTGGCTCTCTACAGAGGTTGTCAGAGGGAGAGGGTTTACCTGCCTCTCCGCCCCAGGCCCGTTAGGGTAACCACTGCTTCTACAGGTCTCTCAGAGTGAGATGGCTTACCTGCCTCTGCCCCAGGCCTGCTAGGGGCAACCACACCGGCCTTCACAGAGGTTGGTCAGAGTGAAGCATCTGCCTTCCCGCCCCAGGCCTGCTTAGGGCAACCACTGCCTCAGCAGAGGTTGTCAGAGTGGCTTACCTGCCCTCCGCCCAGGACCAAGTGAAAAATTCACCTGCTCTCATGAGTCTGTCAGAGTGGGAGAGGGCTTACCTGCCTCTCCGCCACAGGGGCCTGCGCAGGGTAACTACCGGCTCTCTACAGAGGTCTTTGGCCTGGAGTGGCTTACCTGCCTCTCCGCCCCAGGCCTTAGGGCAGTAAATACGGTTTTACAGAGGTTGTAGGAGGAGAGGGCTTACCTGCCTCCGCCCCAGGCCGCGTTAGGGTAACCACCTGCCTCAGAGGTTGTCAGGAGTGGAGAGGCTACCTGCCCTCTCCGCCCAGGCCCGACAGGTAACCACCGCTCTCTACAGAGGTTGGTGAGTGAGAGTGGCTTACCTGCCCTCTGCCCCAGGCTCTCTATAGAGGTCTGTCAGAGTGAGAGTGGCTTACCTGCCCTCTCCGCCCCAGGCTCTCTACAGAGGTTGTCAGGAGTGGAGAGGGCCACCTGCCTCTCCGCCTCTGGTGCCTCTGGTGAGAGGTTCACAGAGTGGCGCACGGCCCTCTCTCCGCCAGGCCTGCTTAGGGTAACCACTGCTTCTACAGAGGTCTGTCAGAGTGAGAGTGCTTTGATTTGCCCTTCCGCCCCAGGCCCTGCTAGGGTAATCTCACCAGCTCTCTACAGAGGTTGTCAGAGGAGAGTGGGCTTACCTGCCCTCTCCTCCGCCCCAGGCCGGGCATTAGGTAACCACCGGTTTACAGAGGTTGTCAGAGGAGAGTGGCTTACCTGCCCTCCCGCCCCAGCTCCGTTAGGGTAATCTCACTGCCTTCTACAGAGGTCTGTCTGAGTGGCTTATTGCCTTCGCCCCAGGCTCCATGAAATTCACCGGCCTCATGAGGTCTGTCTGAGTGGCTTACTCTGCCTCTCCGCCCCAGGCGAAATAGGGGTAACCACCTGCCTCTGAGCCTGCTGGAGCAGAGGCATCTGCCTCACCCAGGCTCGTTAGGGGTAATTCACCAGCTTCTACAGAGGTGTTGCCAGAGTGAGAGGCTTACTGCCTCCGCCCAGGCCTGCTATAGGGGTATAAATCTACCAGTTTCTCTACACAGGGGCCTGTCAGAGTGGCTTCACGGCCCTCCGCCCAGGCCTGGCGTAGGGGTGCACCACCGCTCCCTACAGAGGCTCCTCAGAGTGAGAAGTGGCTTACTGCCCCTCCGCCAGGCTCCGTTAGGGTAACTAACATGGTTTCTAACAGAGTGGTTGTCAGAGGACATCGCCCGCCCCGTGTGGCTCCGTAGGGGGCCCACCTGCTCTACAGAGGCCTGCCACAGAGGGAGGGACACCTGCCCTCCTCCGCCCAGGCCCGCTAGGGGTAACCACCGGCCTCTACAGAGGTTGTCAGAGTGGTTACCTGCCTCTCCGCCCCAGGCCCGCTAGGGTAATCACACATATCACAGAGGTCTGTCAGAGTGAGAGTGGCTTACCTGCCCTCCATTGCAGGCCCGCTAGGAAAATCTGCACCTGTGTTTCTACAGAGGTCTGTCAGAGTGGCTTACCTGCCCTCTCCGCCCCAGGCCCAAGTAGGGGTAACCACCTGCCTCTACAGAGGCTCCGTCAGAGTGGCTTACCTGCCCTCTCCGGCCCCAGGCCTGCTAGGGGTAACCACTGCTCTCTTACAGAGGTTGTCAGAGGGTTTACCTGCCCTCTCCGGCCTCCCAGGCTCCTGCTAGGGTAAATCAGCTCTTCTACAGAGGTTGTCAGGAGGGAGAGTGGCGCCTGCCCTCCGCCTAGGTCTGCTAGGCCCACTGCCTTCATGAGGCCGCAGTGGCTGATCGCCCTCCACAGGCCTTGTAGGGCACCACCGCTCTCTCTACAGAGGTTGCCAGAGTGGCATCTGCCCTTCCGCCCCAGGCCTGCTAGGGTGACCAATGCCTCTTAAGCAGAGGTCTCTCACAGAGGAGAGGGTTTACCTGCCCTCCGCCCCAGGCTCCAAGTAGTGACCACCGGCTCTACAGAGGTTGTCAGAGTGGACACCTGCCCTCTCCAGGTCCGTTAGGGTAACCCACCGTCTCTCTACAGAGTGGCCTGTCAGGAGGAGGGCGGCTTGGCCTGGCCTCTCCGCCCAGCTACAGTAGGGTAACCACCACCTACAGAGGTTCCTCACAGGAGTGAGAGTGGCTTACCTGCCTTCCACTAGGCCCAGGTTAGGGTAATGCACTGGGCCTTCTACAGAGGTTGTCAGGAGGGAGAGGGTTTACTGCCCTCTCCGCCCAGGCTCCCGTTAGGGGTAACCACTGGGTTTCTCAGCAGAGGTTTCAGAGGAGAGGGCTTACCTGCCCTCTCCCCTCCGCCCAGGCTCCGGGTGTTAGGGGTAAATTCACTGCCTTTCATGAGGTCTGTCAGGAGTGAGAGTGGCTTACCTGCCCTTCGCCCCAGGCCCATAGGGGTAACCACCGGCTCTCAAAGGTTGGTTGGAGGGAGGGAGGGAAGCACGGCCCTCTCCCTCCCGCCCAGGCCTGCTTAGGGTAAATGCACTGCTCTACAGAGGTTTGTAGAGTGAGAGGCTTACCAGCCTTCCGCCAGGCTGCATTAGGTCACCACCTGCCTTTACAGAGGTTGTCAGAGTGAGAGTGGCTTATGCCCTCCGCCCCAGGTCTGCGCGGGGCACCACTGCCTTGGCAGAGGTCTGTCAGAGTAGCTTACCTGCCTCTCTCCGCCTGGTGCTCCGCAGGGTAACCACTGGTTTCTACAGAGGTCTGCCAGAGTGGCTTACCTGCCCTTCTCCGCCCCAGGCCCGGGCAGGGTAACAGCACCGGCCCTCAGAGGAGTCTGTCAGAGGAAGTTTATCGCCTCTCCGCCCCAGGCTCCGCGTAGGGGCAAACCACCTGCCTCTACAGAGGTCTGTCAGGAGTGGCCTTACCTGCCTCTCCGCCCCAGGCTCCAAGTAGGGGCACCCACTGCCACAGAGGTCTGTCAGGAGTGAGAAAGATGACTGCCTCTCCGCCGTGGTTAGGGTGCAACCACCGCCTCACAGAGGTTTGAGAGTGGAGAGGGATGATTCTGCCTTCTCCGCCCCAGGCCTCCTGCTAGGGGTAACCACCAGCTCTATGAGGTCTGTCAGAGGATGACGGTCTTTCGCCTCAGGCTCCTGCTAGGGTAAAATTCACCAGCTTCTGGCAGAGGTCTGCCAGAGTGAGAGTGGTTTACCTGCCCTCTCCCGCCCAGGCTCCGTAGGGGTAAATTCACCAGCCTCTACAGAGGTCTGCCAGAGGAGAGTGGTTACCTGCCCTTCTCCGCCCGAGGCCCGCTAGGGCAACCACCTGCCTTCTATACAGAGGTTTGTCAGAGGCTTGATTGTCTTCTCTCTACTGGCAGTTGCTATAGGGTAACATCTAATTACAGAGGTTTGTTGGAGTGGAGAGTGATTGTTCACGAGGCTCGTTAGGGTAATTACCCTGCTACAGAGAGGTTGTCAGAGTGGCTTATCGGCCCCTCTCCGCCCCCAGGCCCTGCTAGGGGTAACCACTGCCTTCACAGAGTGTCTGTCAGAGTGGGAGAGGGAGTTTACCTGCCTTCTCCCACTTTGGTGGCCTGCTAGGGGTAAATTCACCAGCTCTCTACAGAGGTCTGTCAGAGGGCTTACCTGCCCTCTCCGCCAGGCCGCTAGGGGTAATTCACCGCCTCTACAGACGGTCTGTTGGAGGAGGTACCTGCCCCCCCCGCCCCAGGCCCCGTAGGGATAAAGAGAGGTGCAGATGAGAGTGGACCGCTTCCAGCCCCCAGGAAGTAGGGGTAATCACCTGCCTCTACAGAGGTCTGTCAGAGGAGAGGGTTAGCCCCCTCCGCCCTAGTCCTAAAGGTAACAGGCCCCCTATAGAGGCCCGTCAGAGGAGCCCGCCCCAGGCCCGTAGGGGTAAATACGCCTCTACAGAGTTGTAGAGGACGGGACTGCCCTTCCGCCCCAGGCCTAGGGGTAAATCAGCAGCTCGCAGATGTCAGAGGAGAGGGAGATCTCTCCGCCCAGGCTCCGTAGGAAATTAAGAGGTTGTCAGAGTGGTTTACCCCTCTCCGCCCCAGGCCAAGTAGGGTAACAACTCTACAGAAAGGTTTTTAGAGAGGTACCTGCCCCTCCTCCGCCCCAGGCTGCATTAGGTAACCAACGGCTCTACAGAGGTTGTCAGAGGGTATGCTCTCTCCGCCAGGCCCGGTAGGGAAACACGCCCCTCTCAGGAGGTTGGAAGGGAAGGACTGCCCTCCGCCCCAGGCTCTAGGGAAATGTAAATTATAGTTACCACAGGAGGCTGTCAGAGTGGTTACTGCCCTCCCGCCCAGGCCGCTGTTAGATACCGGCCCTCACAGAGGTTGTCAGAGGGAGAGGGCTTATGCCTTCGCCCCAGGACATAGTAAAAGCCTTCAGGAGGTTAGTCAGAGTGGAGAGTTACTGCCCTCTCCGCCTCCCAGGCTCCGGTTAGGGTGCAAATTCACCGTCTTCTACAGAGGCTTGTCAGGAGTGGCGACGGCCCTTCCCTCCCCGCCCCAGGCTCCGTTAGGGGTAACCACCGGCTCTCTACAGATAGTCTGTCAGGAGTGGCCTTACCTGGGTTCTTCCCGCCCAGGCCCGCTAGGTACCACTCGGCTCTACAGAGGTCTGTCAGAGTGGCTTATCTGACCTCTCCGCCCCAGGTCTGCTAGGGCATTCACGGCCCTACAGAGGTCTGTCAGGAGGGAGAGGGGTTTATGCCCCTCCGCCCCAGGCCCGTTAGGGTAACCACTGTAACGGAGTTAGTCAGAGTGAGAGAGGCTTACCTGCCCCTCTCAGCCCAGGCTCATAGGTGGGAAATTCACTCTCTTACAGAGGGTCCGTCGCCGGGAGTGAGGCCATAGCCCCCACTCGTTAGGGGTAATTCACTGCCTCACAGAGGTTGCTGAGTGGAGAGGGTGGCCTCTCTCCGCCCCAGGCCTTATAGGGGGGGTAAAGCTCTCTACAGAGGCCTGTAGGAGTGAGAGAGGCTACTGTTCCGCCCCAGGTGCACTTAGGGGTCACCACCTGCTCTTCAGAGGTTGTAGAGGGAGAGTGGGCTTACTGCCTCTCCGCCCAGGTGAGCAGGGGAACACCGCCTACAGAGGTGTAGAGTGGTTAGGCCCTCCGCCCAGTCGTTAGGGGTAACAGCTCACAGAGGTCTGTCAGAGTGGCTTACGCCCCCCCAGCCCAAGGTAAGACGTCTCTAAGAGTTGTCAGAGTGAGAGGGTTACGCCTCTCCCCGCCCCAGGCTAGAAGGGGTAACCACCGGCTCTACAGAGGTCAGAGGGAGAGGGACGAGCGCTTCCGCCCCAGGCCTGGGCATAGTAAAGGCTCTACAGAGGTCTGGCAGAGTGGAGAGTGGCGTATTTGGCCCTCTCCGCCCGAGCTCGCGTAGGGGAAACCACGGCCTACAGAGGTTGTCAGGAGTAACGCCCCGCCCCAGGCCAATAATCTCACAGAGTGAGTGGAGAGTGGTGATCTGTTCGCCCAGGCTCTAGAAACGCTCTAAGAGGTTGTCAGAGGAGAGTGGTTTACTGCCCCTCCGCCCCAGGCTCCGTTAGTAACAGGCCTCACAAGTTGTCAGAGTGGAGAGGAATCTCGGCCCTCTCCGCCCCAGGCTCCGCTAGGGGTGAACACCGGCCCCTACAGAGGTTAGTAGAGGGAGAGTGGGACCGGCCCTCCCCGCCCCGAGGCTCCGTTAGTGCAAACCACCAGCTCTAAGAGGTTGTCAGAGTGGGAGAGTGGCATATGCCCTCCGCACACTGCATTAGGGGTAATCACCTTTAAGAAAGGATCCCTCCCCGCCCCAGGCTAGGGGGTGAACCAGTTCTAAGAGGCTCTCAGAGGAAGTGGTACTGCCCCCCCGCCCCAGGTAAGAGGGGTGAAAACTCACAACTCCAGAGGGAGAGTGGCTTACTGCCTCGCTCCAGGGCTCAAATAGGGTAATTCACCGGTAAGGGCCAGAGTGGAGAGTGGCTTACCTGCCCCTCCCCAGGCTCGCAGGGTAAACCCTAAGAGTAGAGGAGAGTGACTGCCCCCCCCGCCCCAGGCAAAAGTTAAAGGGAGAGGAGAGGTGTACTGCCCTGCAGAAGATAGGGAAAAAAAAGTAGTCAGGAGGTTTTTCAGGTAGGGACCACCAGCTAAGAGGTTAGAGTGGAGAGTGGGACTGCCCTCCCCGCCCCCAGGCCCGTAGGGAACCACCCGCTCAAGAGGTTCAGAGTGAGAGAGGATGAGCCTCCTCCGCCCCAGCTCGGGAGGGGTAACCACCGGCTTCTAGAGAGGTCTGTCAGAGTGGAGAGTGGCTTACCTGCCCTCCCCGCCCCAGGCCCGTTAGGGGTAAAACCACCGGCTTCACAGAGGTTCTCAGAGTGGAGAGAGTGGGTTATCTGCTCTCCGCCCCAGGCTCAGGTAGGGGTAATCACCAGCTCTTACAGAGGTGTAGAGGTTGTAGACCAGCAGCCCAGAGGTTGCCTCGCTGCTCTTGATCAGGGAGAAAAAGTCCTCAGACTGAAGTGAAACAACACAATCATAGACAAACTGGGAAGAAAACATGCAGCCAAAATGAACAAAAATATATTTCAGCAATTAACTTAGAAAAAGGGTGGATATTTGGTGAAGGATTTTCATGCAAATATAGGTGGTTAATCAGACATCTTGCAACACTCGGTCCGCCTCGAACAATGAAGTCTTGATGAGGTATGCAAACCAGCCAACGCTGCTGGGGAATTAGATTTACATCCCGAAAGAAAAAAGGAAGAAGTTGTATTAGATTTTACAAACCTATGGAAAAAACATTCATACCTATTAATCAGATAGATGTGGTGTGAGTGTAAAAAGCCAAAGTTATAAATGAAGCAAGAATTTATGTAAAAATCTATGATACAAAGCAACAACAGAGGCCCCTCTGAGACTGTCCTAACTCACCAGGACGTGACAGACGTCCATTGGCTCCCGGAAGCGCAGAAGCGAAGAGGCCCCCAGGAGCCCTGCCCCCCCCACATGTTGCTGGGGACCACCTCCAGCTTCTGACCCGCCGAGCCTAGTGCCACACCTCCAGCCTCACTGCCTTCTCCACGTTGGCCTCAGAAGGCCTTAGCAGGTATTTTGTTTGGAGTGAGGGAGGAGAGGGGAAACAGTAGCAGGAGTACACAGTACCCACACACCTGTTCATAAAGAAACAGTGACAGGCTGGCCACACACCTGTTCATAAAGAAAAGTGACAGGCTGGCACAACCGTCATAAAGAAACAGTGAAGGCTGGCCACACACCTGTTATAAAAGAAACAGTGAAGGTGGCCACACACCGTTCATAAAGAAACAGTGACAGTGGCTAACACGTATAAAGAAACAGTGACAGGTGGCCACACACCTGAATCATAAAGAAACAGCGAAGGTGGCTAACCGTCCCTGTTACATTACGTATTTAGCAGACGTTATCAGAGGTATACAGTTAGTGAGTGCATGCATTTTATACCAGCCCGGAAATGAACTCAAAGAAAGTACAACTGAGCTAACTGTTGATACAGTCTGTGAAAGAGAATATATTATATTACAATGGTTGGTTTATTCCATAAAACTTCTTGTTTTTTTTTTATTAACGTATATTATAAAATAAAAGGGATGAGAAAAGTATGTTAAATGTAAAAGGATA
This sequence comes from Coregonus clupeaformis, assembly GCF_020615455.1. Lineage (NCBI taxonomy): Eukaryota > Metazoa > Chordata > Actinopteri > Salmoniformes > Salmonidae > Coregonus > Coregonus clupeaformis. Next base: position 24,284 of record NW_025534947.1, read on the forward strand.
CCTCTGTCCCAGGATACCTGTCCCCAGGATACCTCGTCCCCAGGATACCTTGTCCCCTGATACCTCGTCAGGATACCCTGCCCAGGATACCCCTGTCCCCAGGATACCTCTGTCCCCAGGATACCCCGTCCCCAGGATACCCCTGGCCAGAATACCCCGTCCCCAGGATACCTCTGTCCCCAGAATACCTCTGTCCCCAGAATACCTCTGTCCTCAGAATACCTCTGTCCCCAGAATACCTCTGTCCCCAGGATACCCTGTCCCCAGGGATACCCTCTGTCCCCAGGATACCTCTGTCCCCAGAATACCTCTGTCCCAGGATACCTCTGTCCCCAGGATACCCCGTCCCCAGAATAGTGAATATCCCGTCAGGATAGCCAGAGAAACCGTCCCCAGAATAACTCGTCCCCAGGATAGCTCTGTCCCCAGGATACTCTGTCCCAGAATACCGTCCCAGATACCTGTCCCCAGGATACCTCTGTCCTCAGGATACCCCTGTCCTCAGGATACCCTGTCCCCAGGATACCTCTGTCCCCAGGATACCTCTTCCCCAGGATACCTCTGTCCCCAGGATACCCTCTGTCCCCAGGATACCTCTGTCCCCAGAATACTCCTGTCCCCCAGAATACCTCTGTCCCCAGGATACCTCTGTCCCCAGGATACCTCTGTCCCCAGGATATCGTCCCAGAATACCTCTGTCAGGATACCTCTGCCCCAGAATAGCCACTCAGAAACCTCGTCCCCAGTACGTCCCCAGAATATCGTCCCAGGATACCTCTGTCCCAGGAGACCTCTGTCCCCAGGATACCTCTGTCCCCAGGATACCTCTGTCCCCAGGATACCTCTGTCCCCAGAATGTCCCCAGAACCGTCAGGATATCTGTACGATACCTCTGTCCCAGAAATCAGAAACCTCTGTCCCCAGGATACCTCGTCCCTCAGAATACCTCCGTCCCCAGGATATTCCCAGGATAACTCTGTCCCCAGGAATCCCAGATACCTGTCCCCAGGATACCTCTGTCAGGATACTTGTCCAGAATACTGTCCCCAGGATACTCTGTCCCAGGATACCCGTCCCCTGGAACCTGTCCATAACTCCCAAACCCCCAGAACTCCCCAGACCCCGGGAACTCACCAGTCTGGTGTTTCCCGCTGACAGGATGAAGTCAAACGAATAACAACTGAAGTTGGATCTGAGAATTAAAAGAATAATAATAATATTTGACAGTAGGTTCATGCAGGGGAGACCACTGCCATTGCAGGGGAGAACCCCTCATGGCAGGGGAGACGACTGCCTCCCTATGCAGGGGAGAGACGGCCTCTCATTGCAGGGAGACCGACTGGACCTCTATTGAAGCCACGGAGGTTTAGGCCAACCGGGTACTGCGGAATTGTAGCAGAAGATGGATAGTGAACTGAAAATGGAATCTGTGGTCAATTTGGTGTAAATAAATACAAATTTGAAGACAATCATAGTACCAAAAAATGCTTCTAACACACCAGATGTAGTTTCAACTGATTATTTTAAACAAAATTTGGAAAGAAAAGTAATTGAGTTGTAATGGACTCTATCGGTCAGCCTTTAACTTGAGTACTTCAACGGAGGGGGCAGCACTGAGCGAGCCTGCAACGTCACGCAAGAGTTGCTAAACTGTGCATGTTATTTACATTTTTAGTATTTAGCAGACGCTTTATCAGAGCGACTTACATTATGAGGGCATACATCTTTCATGCTGGGAATGAAAAACTGGGAGTGAGACATGCTTAAACATACAGATTGTGTCAGTGAGACGCAGCTTATTGAATGGACATTGAAAAGGAATGAATGAGCACGTGATCATGGCTGTCCATCCACAATACAGCTGCTCATCTCTCTCGGGTTACGGTACTCAGCGCAGCACTGTGATGATTTGGGGAATTGCAGTCTGCAGATTACAGAACTGCACCTTTCTTAGAGGGTGTGCAGTCTGGAGATTACAGAACTGCACCCTAGTAGGTGTGCAGTCTGTAGATTACAGAACTGCACTCTTCTTAGCAGGGGTGTGGTAATGCTAGAGCACCGAGGAGCAGGCTATCTTATCAGAATACACAGAGTGGTAAGAAACTATTTCTGAAAATGTATTGATAACTTTCAAATAAATTATATTTAATTAGCACTAAAATTCCATCTGAAATGATAGGAATGACAAACCAAATAAATATGTATAGCAGCCTGAAGAAACTGTGGGAGGTGTTCTCTGGTGGGGAGAGTGATGATGATGATGAATGATGAAGAATGTAGGTATGGGAGGTAAAAGTGCCCCTCTCTTCTTCACTTTGACAATGAGAACATTGAAAGAAAATTCACTGTGGACTGCACTGATGTTCATAAAACTCCATGGATCCCTCTTGGACAGTGGAACCTAGAATGACATGTGACACTTGGTAAGAAATTCTGCCGAGGACATCAAACCAGAGTGGCCGCTGCAAAGCCCAAGGAGCCCTGACCCCCTGGAACGCCCAAGGAGCGAACCTCTCTGGAACGCCCAAGGAGCCTGACCCTCTGGAACGCCCCAAGGAGCAGACCTCTCTGGAACGCCCAAGGAGCCTGACCCCTCTGGGCAACGCCCAAGAGCCTGACCCCTCTGAATAAGATTGGAACAAGGAGCGAGTGGAAGCCAAGAGTGACCCTGAACGCCCAAGAGCCTGACTCTGGAACGCCCAAGGAGCCGACCTCTGAACCAGAGGACCCCTCTGGAACGCCCAAGGAGCCTGACCTCTGGAACAAGAGCCGACCGGAACCCAAGGAGCCTGACCTCTCTGGAAGCCAAGGAGCCTGACCCCCCTGGAACGCCGCAAGGAGCCTGACCCTCTCTGGAACGCCCAAGGAGCCGACCTCTGGAATGCCCAAGGAGCGACCTCCTGGAAGTTCTAGCCCCTGCTGTGGATATTAATGTGTTGGTTGAGAGAGGACCCATTGGTATGTCAGGGTGGGTAACCGAAATGTGAACTGGGCTAAGGAGGTAATGATGCATTTAGCTTTATAGTTTATTGAGATGCATGAATACACCACACCAAAAGCTTGATTAGAGGTTTTAAAAAAATAATCAGAGTAATGATTTATAATAGGTAATTGATTTAATAGCATGTTTAATCTATGGAAAAAATTATAAATGGAATCTGTTCGTGTATTTGTAATAGGTATATTGTAGCCATGTGTTCAAGCTAACTAATCAAAGCTTATTTATGATGCAGTGTGAGTTTATACAATGAATTGCTACTCACAATAAAGCTCCTCGTAAACAGCGCCATGAATTAAAGATATGTATTTGTATTTAATTAGGTAGTAGCCTACCAATACGGGGAGTGAATGATGAACTGTAGGCTTTGTGCCTACCAATAGCTACACCATGTGAGTCATAGCCATAGGGTAAGGTCTATGTAAACTATTGATGTTTGTTGAACTGGGCAACGAGAGTATCCTTCAGCACCACAAGTTGGTTTGACTTCAACATTGGGGATCCTGCCGCGCCCTCCGGGCCCTTTAAAAATATCAAATGAATATACGATCCGCAGCCTACGCCTAATAATAAAACATACTTATTGTAACCACAATAGAAATGTGGTGAGCCCCGAACGCTGATTGGCTGTAGTATGGTAATAGAGTACATGGGAGCGACAAAAACATGTATTATGCGTCAATTACGCCGGAACAAAAGTTTAAAAAATAAGGACAGGGGGTAGGGCAAAAAGGATAGGCACCAAGATGAATAACACAGATGGTATACACCACACCCCTGGGGCCTTATTGCTTAAATAGAACATGATTGTGTTTAGTAAAAATTAAGATCAAAGCTGAATAATGCTCCTGAAGATAATAAGATTATTAGTATTTAATAACAGAACAATGTAATAGCATAGTAGACCTAACAAAAACAATTCATTTATAATGACATTTTAGGATGGTAAAACTTGAAGCTGAATATTCAAACAAAAAATATAATGCGCCAAAACTCAAAATCACCAGCTACAGACAAAGATATAAGGAAGGAAAAAAAACAATAAGACAGAAACAGAACAGGAAACAAAGGAAGAGGGAAGAAGATACTAACAGGAAAGACAGGATACTAGGCCACAGGATACTAGGCCACAGGATACTAGGCCACAGGATAACAGGCCACAGGATACTAGGCCACAGGATACTAGGCCCACAGGATAAGGCCACAGGATACTAGGCCACAGGATAACAGGATATAGTGCTTTGATTGAAACATAACACAAGGCTAAGTTTGTTGAGATCATCTGCTCTAATTCGCTCACCAAACAGTAATTCAATAAGATCTAAATGCATATTCCCATGAAACTGATTGAGATCAAATGACTGGCACTCAGATGCAGTTTCACTGGTAAAACGGGAAGAATTATCATTCACGATTGACAGTGACGATGACCTATTGTGAAATGAGGTACGCCTAACTTGGTGTTTGAGGGTTTTAAAAATAGAAACTGTTATTGAGACAATATGTGTGGTCACTGGCAGACGTTGCAATTGGAGGATGGATTTCATTCATATTCTATAGCAGCTAGTTGACCAATTGGAGGATGCATTTCATTCATATTCTATAGCAGCTAGTTGACCAATTGGAGGATGCATTTCATTCATATTCTATAGCAGCTAGTTGACCAATTGGAGGATGCATTTCATTCATATTCTATAGCAGCTAGTTGACCAATTGGAGGATGCATTTCATTCATATTCTATAGCAGCTAGTTGACCAATTGGAGGATGCATTTATTCAATTCTATAGCAGCTAGTTGACCAATTGGAGGATGCATTTCATTCATATTCTATAGCAGTAGTTGACCAATTGGAGGATGCATTTCATTCATATTCTATAGCAGCTAGTTGACCAATTGGAGGATGCATTTCATCCATATTCTATAGCAGCTAGTTGACCAATTGGAGGATGCATTTCATTCATATTCTATAGCAGCTAGTTGACCAATTGGAGGATGCATTTCATCCATATTCTATAGCAGCTAGTTGACCAATTGGAGGATGCATTTCATTCATATTCTATAGCAGCTAGTTGACCAATTGGGAGGATGCATTTCATCCATATTCTATAGCAGTTAGTTGGACCAATTGGAGGATGCATTTCGTTCATATTCTATAGCAGCTGAAGTTGACCAATTGGAGGATGCATTTCATCCATATTCTGCAGCAGCTAGGTTGATGATCCCTGTTCTATATTGACAGGCTGGCTTTTCAATTGGCTAGTTGATGATCCCTGTTCTATAATGACAGGCTGGCTTTTCAATTGGCTATTGATGATCCCCTGTTCTATATTGACAGGCTGGCCTTTTCAATTGGCTAGTTGATGATCCCTGTTCTATGTTGACAGGCTGGCTTTTCAATTGGCTAGTTGATGATCCCTGTTCTATAATGACAGGGCTGACTTTTCAATTGGATACATCTGTCGGTACAAAACGTTGATTGAGGAAATGACGTCTTTGACAGTTTTTGGCACTCCCCTCGCCTAAAAACAATACCAGCGCTTGACCACTGCTTATTAACATCCAATGACATCCAATGACATACTGGCACATGGTGACGACCGGTAAATCGCTTCAGTAGGGCGGTCAGGTGTGCTAGCAAGGCAGAGGTCCCGGGTTCGCGTCCTTACACACATATATTACATAAACATAAACCAAATAACTTTATCTTCTAATAACATGTCACTGCAGAAGTAGTGTGAAGTCAGTCCCAAAACTCAACCGATAGGTTGTAAACAGTATAGCGGGATTATTTAGTTTGCCAATCAGACGAGAAAACAGATGTGTCAGCGCCTCTCATTATCACAGACATAACGTTACAGAGCGGGAAGGCAGTCTAGATCTCAGTAAAAGGCAGCTGTCCAAGTTGCTGATTTTGCTGAATTAATATTAATTTAAAAACAGCAACACTAATGGGTCACTGTCTTGCCATCATACTATACTGTTTGCTAGGCTGGCTAGCTTGAAAAACCGCCCTATGATAGGAAACTAGCCATAGCAAGTCGATTAGAAGGGCATGTCTTGAGGACACTACTGGTTAACTAGCTAGCATTCACTAGCAACATACCCCATGGACATGGTATCCACTTGTCCCCCGTCGGCTACTATTGAGCTTTGAGTTGGGCCCATCGAAAACTACCGTTTTTTTTTTTTTTTTAACTAAAGTGAAGCAGTACTGTCATTTTGAATGTGATGTCTTAGCAAGCTCCTCCACGTCACACGGAAACTACTATGTATGCCAGCCAGGCAAAGTAATAAATTGAGATGACTTGACAGACGCATCGAGCGGTGTGGATTCACAGCATGGAGCAAAAAATGTGAAAGCCACTCTGTGTTCGATTAGTATGGAAAGCCAAAAGGTTCAAATCGTCTTACCCGGAATACGGCTTAACACTTGTAATTATCATTTTTCACTTGCTTTTTTCAAGTGTCAAAAGTCATCTTCTTTTCACCTGTCATGTGAGTTTACAGGTGATTTGAATGCTTGTTATGGTCATTTCTACACGTGTTCTTTACACCTGTCCAGTGTGCATTTACAGGTGATTAGAGCGTCAACCCAGAGACTCTGTCTAGAGTCTCGCTCCAGAGACTGGATGGGCCACCCGGGGACGGCTGATGCTCTGAAGGAGGGGGAGAACGCCCCACCGCTGGTCAAGGCCACCAGGGGCGCCACCATCCACGCCAGCACCCTTCCCAGCGATATGGGGGAGAGGGCCAGAGAGGGCTGAGGCTGACCCAGGGAGGGGGGCCGACCCCCATGAGAGGGGTGCCTACCCCAGCCCATGGCCACTAGGGGGCAGCAGTACATCCAGCCAGCTCCCTGCATTAGGGAGATCGGGGGAGAGTGCCAGAGAGGGATGGGGCCTACCCAGGGAGAGGGGGGCCTGCCCCCGGAGGGGTCCTAACTCCCACCTATGGCCACCAGGGAGCGCCACTACATCCAGCCAGCTCCTGCACGGGCTGGGGGAAACCCAGGAAGGGGCCGACCCCCGCTAAGTCCATTAGGGGGCGCCACTACATCCAGCCAGCTCCCTGCACGGGCTGGGGGAAACCCAGGAGGGGGGCCGACCGCCAAAGTCCATTAGGGGGCGCCACTACATCCAGCCAGCTCCTGCACGGGCTGGGGAAACCCAGGAGGGCCGACCTCCGCCCACAGTAGGCCATTAGGGGGCGCCATTTAGCAGACACTCTGGTAATATTTTGCTAAATACATATATATAGTACATCTCTGGTCTATCTTTCAGCATGTTCCTCACAGTAACACACATTTTCAGTCTTTACTGGTTTTATTACACCAATATCTATTCCTTTATGGCTTTGAAAAATCTATTCAGTTCCTCCACATTGAAATGAGTGGAGGCCAACTGAAAATAGGCTGCTGGGACTGATTTTTACACTAAATCCATGATGACTCTATGAAACGTTTTCAATGGGTCCTTGTTCTGTGGGAAGTTTGGTGTAGTTGTCATCTAGGGTACCATGTGATAATAAAGCACATCTCAATACTGCCCATTCTGTCTCAATATACCCCCATAATGCATACAGGTACTGACCAGCTCATGAAATATGACACCAACACTTTACATTTTACATTTAATTTAGCAGATGCTCTTATCCAGAGCAACTTACAGTAAGTGCATACATTTTCATACTTTACATGTTCCATTTATATTTTTGTTCAGTGTATATATGTCCATGTGAAAACGTGCTGCAAACTGGAGACGCTACCGCTCAAGTTGGTAATCCAATGTTTTGAGAATAGCTGGCTTAGCCCTCTGTCCAGTACATAAAATGCAAATATCTAATGTTATGTTAAGGCTACCTCTGCACCGCTTTTTTTGTCATTGATAGGCTGTACATTTACCTGCTTATTCCCTGACATTGTCCAAGTTCAGAAACTGTGCTAATTTCATTCATCAACAACTTTTTTTAAAGGGTAGTAGACATTTACAGATCATAGTCTAGCTCAAAACTAGTGAGACTGTTTACAGATCATAGTCTAGCCCAAAACTAGTGAGACTGTTTACAGATCAATAGTCTAGCCCAAAACTAGTGAGACTGTTTACAGATCATAGTCTAGCCCAAAACTAGTGAGACTGTTTACAGATCATAGTCTAGCCCAAAACTAGTGAGACTGTTTACAGATCATAGTCTAGCCCAAAACTAATGAGACTGTTTACAGATCATAGTCTAGCCCAAAACTAATGAGACTGTTTACAGATCATAGTCTAGCCCAAAACTAGTGAGACTGTTTACAGATCATAGTCTAGCCCAAAACTAGTGAGACTGTTTCAGCATGTAAAAAGTAACAGTACAAAACATACATCATTTTAGCAAACATTAAAAAAGGCAACATAAAATCATAAAAGTGAGTTGTATGACTTGGTGAAGGCAGAAAGTATCTGTCTGTTTCCTCCCCCTCCTTCATCCGTGGTGCTCGTTCAACATAACATTAGGAGATTCCTGTGAACAGCAACAGTCATAAACTGTCACGGTTCCCTAAGACCGAACCCAGAAGCAGACCAGGACAAGGAGAGTTGAACGAAGGTGAGTGTTTATTTACATATTCAAAAGGTGCAGAATAATCCAGGAGACGGAGCGGGTGGCGGAGATGAGTAGGTGGAGGCGAAGTGGCAGATTAAATGATGGCACGGCAGGGGTTGGGTGAAGGGCTCGGGAGAATGACCGTAGACAGAAAAAACTGAGGTAAGTACAAGGCAGGTCAACAAGGTGCAAAACAACAAAACTAACGCTAGTACTAAGAGGCTGATACGCTGACAAAACATACCGTTAATGGCTAACGATCCGGCAGGGAATGGATGTTAGGCCAGAGCCTAAGAAGGGGGATGATCAGGACCAGGTGTGCAGATTGCTGATGGGATGCAGGTACGGAAATCAAGAGAGCTCCCCGAGCTGTTCCAGAACCCTCGGGAAACTGGAGATCACGAACATAAAAACCAGTCCACAGACAGGACCCGACTCAGACTGCGGGATCGTTACAGTACCCCCGACAACGCCACCGGGCGGACCCCGGAGCGCCAGGATGGAGGCGGTGAGAAGTCACTGATGAGGTCAGCATCTAGGACCTGTCGCCGCGAATTCAACTCTCTCTTCAGGACCATACCCCTCCCAGTCCACGAGATACTGGAAACCCCGGCCCGCCGCTCTGGAATCCATGATGCGTCGCACCGTGTAGGCAGGACCACCTCCGATCATCCGAGGAGGAGGAGGAGGAGGCGGAGGAGGCAACAGAGGACTGAGGGGAAAACAGGCTTGAGGCAGGAGACATGAAAGGTGGGATGGACTCTGAGCGTCCTCGGGAGTTTGAGTCGAACTGCCACCGGATTGATCACCTTCTCCACCACAAACGGACCAATGAACTTCGGTAACAACTTCCTAGACTCAGTCCGTAAAGGAAGATCCCGTGTGGCCAACCAGACCCTATCTCCGATGGTGTAGGTGGGAGCGGGGATCCGGCGACGATTCGCCTGGAGCTGATACAGGTCCGAAACTCTAAGGAGTGCTTCTGGCCCGATGCCAGGTCCGGTGGCAACGAGAATATGGACCTGAACAGAAGGCACTGAGAGCTCCTTCTCCTGAGAAGGGAACAAGGGAGGTTGGTAGCCATACAGGCACTGGAAGGGAGACATCCCAGTGGCAGATGTAGGGAGAGTATTGTGGGCATACTCAACCCAAGGCAACTGAGAGACCCAGGAGGTGGGGTTGGAAGAGGCCAGGCAGCGTAGCGTGGATTCCATCTTCTGGTTGGCTCTCTCCGCCTGACCATTAGATTGGGGGTGAAAACCAGATGTGAGACTGACTGTAGCTCCAATGGCCAAACAGAAGGACTTCCAGACAGCAGAGGTAAACTGAGGACCACGGTCGAAACGATATCACTGGGCAACCCGTGGACCCTGAAAACCTCCTAACCAGGATCTCGGGACGTCTCGAGGCAGAGGGAAGCTTGGCAATTGGCACAAAGTGGGCGAACTTGCTGAATCTGTCCACGATAGTCAGCACGACCGTGTTCCCCTCAGAAGGGCAACCCAGTGACAAAGTCCAGGGCAGATGCGACCATGGTCGGCGGGAATAGGAAGGGGGTGAAGTAGTCCAGAGCTGGGCCGATTGGTACTCTTATTCTGCGCACACACTGGACAGGCAGCAACATAACCCCGGGGTATCCTCGGCCATGGCAGGCCACCAAAAACGTCTGCGAAGAAACGCCATCGTCCGAGCCACGCCAGGGTGACAAGCCATCTTGCTGGCGTGGGACCATTTGAGGACCGCAGGACGAACCGACTCAGTGCACAAACAACCGACCGGTGGACCGTTACGGGACCGGGCTGCGTCCGAAGAGCCGCCATCACCTCCTCCTCAATCTTCCACCTAACAGCTCCCACGACGCAGTTCCGGGGGAGAATTGTCTCGGTCTTGGACCCACTCTCCTCCGTCTTGGAGAACATCCGGAAACAGAGGCGTCCGCCTTGCCGTTCTTAGATCCAGGTCGGAACGTCAGGGAAAAAATTGAATCGTCCGAAAAACAACGACCACCTGGCCTGACGGGAGTTGAGACGTCTAGCCGATTGCACGTAAGCAAGATTCTTGTGGTCAGTCCAGACAATAAACGGCGGCTCCGCCTCCAACCAGTGGCGCCACTCCTCCAAGGCAAGTTTCACCGCGAGAAGCTCCCGGTTACCCACATCGTAATTCCTCTCCGCAGCGGCGCAAAGGCACTGAGAGTAGTAGGCGCAGGGATGGAGTTTACTGTCCGTGGAGCATCGCTGCGACAGGATGGCGCCAACTCCCACATCGGACGCGTCCACTTCAACGACGAACTGACGGGGCCGTGTCGGTTGAGAGAGAATCGTGCGTTGGTGAATCGCTCTTCAAATCCAGAAACGCCGATCCGCCTCCGGATTCCACTTGAAGCTCCTGATACTGGAAGTCAAGGCCGTTAACGGAGCTGCCACACGGCTGTAATCCCCGGATGAACTCTGCGGTAGAAATTCGCAAACCCCAAAAATCTCTGGAGCTGCAATCTCGTACCGGGCTGGGCCCATTCCAGAACCAGCCTAACCTTCTCCTGGTCCATCCTAATCTCTCCCTGGAGATGATGTACCCGAGAAAGGATGTCGTGTGGGCGTGAAACTCGCACTTCTCGGGCTTCACGAACAGGCGATTCTCCAACAATCGCTGCAGAACCTGCCGGACATGCTGGACGTGGTCGGAAGGTTCCTTCGAGAAGATCAGAATGTCATCCAGGTAAACAAACACAAAGAGACCGATCATATCTCTCAGGGACGTCGTTCACCATACTCTGGAATACCGCTGGAGCATTGGTCAGTCCAAACGGCATCACCTGATACTCGAAGTGACCCATCGGTGTATTGAAACCCGTCAACCACTCGTCTCCCTCTCTGATCCGGACCATGTGATACGCATTGCGTAGGTCTAGCTTGGTGAACACCGTAGCACCCTGTAAGGAGTCGAAGGCAGAACTCATCAAGGGCAGGGATACTTGTTCTTGACCGTGATGTCATTCAACCCCGATAATCAATACACGGTCGAAGAGAGCCATCCTTCTTACCCACAAAGAAGAATCCTGCCCCCAGGGGTGATGACGAGGGACGAACGAGACCAGCAGCTAGGGACTCCTTGATGTAGGTCTCCAAAGCCTCACGTTCAGGGCGGGGAGATACTGTATAACCTTCCCTTGGGGTAGACAGCTCCAGGGAACAGGTTGATGGCACAATCATATGGTCGGGTGGGGAGGGAGTGACAGAGCCTTCTGCTTACTGAACACTTCCCCCAAATCGTGATATGTCTCGGGAACCAGGGACAAATCTGGGGGTTTAGCCTCAATCACCTGACTGGGAACCGAATGGGGACAGGCAGTCTTGAGACAGTTAGCATGACAATCAAGGCTCCAACTCGTTACCTTGCCCGTCACCCAATCGAACGTGGGATTGTGTTCCTTCAGCCAGGGGTATCCAAGGACCAGAGGAACATGGGAAGACGGCAGAATGAAGAATGAAATCATCTCCGAATGATTCCCCGACAACAGCATCTTAACCGGTTCAGTCCTCATCGTGATACGTGCCAGACTACTGCCGTTCAGAGTGGTCGCTTCAATGGCTTCCGGCAATTGCTCCTTGGAAAGCCCCAGCTGTTCCACCAACTCGGCATCAAGAAAGCTTCCACCGCACCTGAATCGATAAAAGCGTTAATCGCTAAGCTCTGATTCCTGTTCACAAGGGTAGCCGGAAACGGGTCTGACAGAGGTATTGAGAGAGTCCGAAACTGGCTCGCTAAAAGTCCTCCCAACTTTAGCGAGCCGCGCAGTTTGACGACCGCCGGGAACAGGTGGCGAGGTAATGTCCCGAACCACCACAGTAGAGGCAACAGTTAGTCCTACGTCTGAGTTGGCGTTCCTCCTTGGTTAACCCGTGCCGCCCTACTTGCATTGGTTCAGAATCGGAAGACAGGACCTCTCCACTAATCCTGTGTGGTGGACGATGATCGACGTATTCTGGTCCAATCCCCGACCCGACTTGAACCTGAGAAGCTGATCGATTGGACGGACCCCATTGCTTCTCCCTCCTTCGGCTCTCGGACTCGATTATCCACCCGGGATAGACAAGGCTACCAAGCTGTCCAGGTCACTAGGCTCGGATAGGAGATCAACTCATCCTTGAGCTGCTCCGACAGACCCTGGTAAAGGCCGCTTGCAGAGACTCCTCATTCCACCCACTCTCCACAGCCAACGTCTTGAACTCGATCACGAAGTCGGCCACGCAGTGCAGTTCCTTGGTGAAGCGAAAACAGGCGCCTAGCTGCGTCCCTCCCTCGGACGGAATGGTCGAAGAGCTTCCTCATCTCGGCCGTGAACCCCGGGTATGAAGCCATGCAGGGGTCTTGTCGTTCCCAAACGGCTGAAGCCCACTCAGCGCTCGACCACGCAGCAACTCAATCACAAAGGCTATCCTAGCCTTGTCTGTGGCATAAGAGTAGGGCTGTAGATCGAACACTAACCCACACTGCATGAGGAAAGAACGGCATCTTCCCAGCTCCCCCTCATATTTATCCGGCGTCGGAACCTTGGGCTCACGGAAGGACACCGCTCCAGACGCGGCAGGCGGGATGGGTGAAACCGGTAGTGGATCCTCCACCGGAAACTTGCGCTGGTCCTGGACCTCCGTCAGACCGGTAGAGAGGTTCCGAACTGCCAACGCGATCTCCTGTAGCTCCGTGCTATGATGGCCCAACATCTTCTCCTGATGGGTAATGGCATGGCGAACAGAGTCCAGGTCCGCTGGGTTCATTACTGGCCGGATCGTTCTGTCACGGTTCCCTAAGACCGAACCCAGAAGCAGACCAGGACAAGGAGAGTTGAACGAGGTGAGTGCTTATTTACATATTCAAAAGGTGCAGAATAATCCAGGAGACGGAGCGGGTGGCGGAGATGAGTAGGTGGAGGCGAAGTGGCAGATTAAATGATGGCACGGCAGGGGTTGGGTGAAGGTTCCGGGAGAATGACTGTGAGACAGAAAAAACTGAGGTAAGTACAAGGCAGGTCAACAAGGTGCAAAAACAACAAAACTAACGCTAGTACTAAGAGGCTGATACGCTGACAAAACATACTGTTAATGGCTAACGATCCGGCAGGGAATGGATGTTAGGCCAGAGCCTAAGAAGGGTGATGATCAGGACCAGGTGTGCAGATTGCTGATGGGATGCAGGTGCGGAAATCAAGAGAGCTCCCCGGAGCGTTCCAGAACCCTCGGGAAACTGGAGATCACGAACATAAAAACCAGTCCACAGACAGGACCCGACTCAGACTGCCGGGATCGTTACATAAACATGGCATTCTGAACAGCAACATCTTCCTAATAAGAATTTAGTCCAGTTGACAATTCAACAGAATTCAGCCTTGTTCATGTTGATGATCGCTACAACATGAGACAGATAGCAAGCCGTGGTATATCAGACCGTATACCACGGGTATGAGTCAATATTACTTGTTTACTGTTGTATTTACGTTGGTAACCAGTTTTTAATAGCAATAAGGCACCTTGGGGGTTTGTGGTATATGGCCAATATACCACGGCTAAGAAGCTGTATCCAGGCACTCTGTGTTGCGTCTTGCATAAGAACAGCCCTCAGCTGCGGTATATTGGCCATATACCACAAACCCCTGAGGTGCCTTATTTCTTAAAATATAACACAGATACAGATTGTGCGCATTTGGTGGTTTCAAATAATAATGTCACTACTACTAGCTTGCTCTCTCCCTGCTTTTCCTGAACACGTCTACCTGATATAGCTGGTTGTTATTGTTCTAGCTTGCTCATCCAAAGCAGGCTTCCCTCGTCCTCGCTGGTCTTCGGATGCTTGACTACATGATCATCATGTTGTAGCTGTGACATTGTAACATTGCATTAGAACAACAACAACTAGATACACTCTTAGAAAGAAGGGTTCCAAAAGGGTTCTTCGGCTGTCCCCAATAGTAGAACCCTTTTTGGTTCCAGGTAAAACCCTTTTTGGTTCCAGGTAAAACCCTTTTTGGTTCCAGGTACTTGGTACTAAAAGGGTTCTACCTGGAACCAACAAGGGTTCTTCAAAAAGTTATCCTATGGGGGCAGCCGAATAACAATTTTAGGTTCTAGATAGCACCTTTTGTTCTGAGAGTGTAGTTTTATCAGATAAACATTTTCAGGAAAAGCAGCTCATTCTGCTATAACTAGCTAGTAGTTGTTCTATAGACTATCCTGCTCCTCCTCGCTGGTCTGCAGGTGCTTGAGTACTTGATTACGATGTTGTGGCTGTAACATTTCCTGGACATTGCATAAGAACAACAACTAGAACTAACAACTTTATCAGATAGACATTTTCAGGAAAAGCAGCTCATTTAGCAAGCCAATAAAATATCTATTGCATTGGGTTCAACATAGAAATCTAGCTACTCAAGATAGAGAGCTTCCCTTTTTATCTCTGTAGCGGTTTGCTCTCACCTCGTCTGGGCACTGCAACAGTCTGTAACAGTTTGCTCTCACCTCGTCTGGGCACTGCAACAGTCTGTAACAGTTTGCTCTCACCTCGTCTGGGCACTGCAACAGTCTGTAACAGTTTGCTCTCACTCGTCTGGGCACTGCAACAGTCTGTAACAGTTTGCTCTCACCTCGTCTGGGCACTGCAACAGTCTGTAACAGTTTGCTCTCACCTCGTCTGGGCACTGCAACAGTCTGTAACAGTTTGCTCTCACTCGTCTGGGCACTGCAACAGTCTGTAACAGTTTGCTCTCACCTCGTCTGGGCACTGCAACAGTCTGTAACAGTTTGCTCTCACCTCGTCTGGGCACTGCAACAGTCTGTAACAGTTTGCTCTCACCTCGTCTGGGCACTGCAACAGTCTGTAACAGTTTGTTCTCACCTCGTCTGGGCACTGCAACAGCCAGATAGAAGCAGCTGCACATCAGATATAATTCCCCATCCTCTATTGTCTAGATTCTACAGGGAGCTAGCCTGTTCTCCTAAAACATTAGCTACTAGCTAGCCAACTTCAGCAAATAAAACTCAGTTTGCTAACTAGCAAAGCAAACCAATAACACAACAAATGTACACAAAGTAACAGTTAAGTTACTTTCTAAACTAATGTTAGTCTCAACCAAATGACAAGTAAAAAGACCTATTGCTCTGTTCCACAACGTAACAACCATTAGTTACAGGCTAGACAGAAGACTCTAGTGCTAGCTAAGCTAACCAGCCATGCTATTTCAATGAAAAAAGCTAGCTAGCCAGCGTCAGCTTGGTATTTGTAATGCTATGTGGAACCACTCGTTTTAATTTTGACTTGCTGTATCGTTTACATTCTGTAAATGTAAATTACTAATTTTAACAATTTGATCCATATTTAGCAACATCTCCTCCTCCCCTGAGTCAGCGATCCAACGCGACAGGCCGGAAGTCAAACAAAGTCAAACTCCCAGAAATGCATGTGGGAAAGGGGCTCCAAAGTGGTACGTTCAGGTGCCAGGTACAAAGTGTTACTACAACGTGTGTGGTGGCGCAATTTCATGCGTCTGAAAATACAATATTCAAGCGTTCTAATCGCTTGGTGTACATTTTTACACGTGATTCTTCCACATGTCCTTTTGGATGAACAGGTGAATAAAGCGCCTGTCTTCTTAATGTCACACGTTGTTCTTCTTTTCTCTGATGAGGTTTCACGGCGGTTGGCATCCAATAAATGTTGCATTACCGCCACCTACTAGACTGGAGTATAACTCCCTTATACTTAGCTTTAAAAAATATATATTTATTTAAAAAAAAAATAATAATAATAATACCCTACCATCTAACACTACACTCACAAAACATAAAAAAAACATACTCCACTATTTAAATCTATTTAGTCCTACTTCAGGTCAACAGCCTGAGAGGATGGGACACCGCCACTTGACACACATTGTAACTCTTCTGATGTCAAGTCAACCTCTATTTTCTGAGACTTACGTTCCATCCCTGCAGTACAGTTGATAACCATTGCTATAAATGCTAAAAATCCAATCTTACTGAAACATATATCCCTTGTTGGTTTATCCCTCTGTACTGGTACAGATCTACTACCCCCCCTGACCCATCTTCCTCTACTGTCTTCACTGCCTCAGCATATGATAACTTCTGTGCTATTCTAACCCTGGAAACCTCAACCTGCCTCTCTCGCACGGGACATTTCTGATCCCCAGCCCCATGTGCACCCCTACAATTAGCACATACCACTACTCCCGACTGGCGCAGTGGTCTAAGGCACTGGTTCAAATCCAGGCTCTGTCGTAACCGGCCGCGACCGGGAGACCCATGGGGCGGCGCACAATTGGCCCAGCGTCGTCCAGGGCAGGGGAGGGAATGGCCGGCAGGGATGTAGCTCAGTTGGTAGAGCATGGCGTTTGCAATTCCAGGGTTGTGGGTTCGATTCCCACGGGGGGCCAGTATGAAAAATAAATAAATAATGTATATACTCACTAACTGTAAGTCGCTCTGGATAACAGCGTCTGCTAAATGACTAAAGTGTAAATGTACTTTCCCCAATGCTACACATTCCTTTGTCTCATGGCCTTCTGCACACTTCTCACACCTTGGAATCTCCCTCCTACACACTGCTGCCACATGCCCATAAGCTTGACACCTGTAACAACGTAATGTATTCGGCACAAAGCTCATACAGGATAACTATATATCCTAACTTTACTTTGTCAGGCAACGACTCAACTTCAACAGACAATGACTCTTCTGTTTCTCCACTCACGCCACCCTGTCTGCGTCGCACCAAACCACAAGCATCACAAGCACCGGGAATCTTTCCCTTCAGTTGGTCAGCTTTCACATTTACCACTACCCCAGTAATCACGCCTTTCAATGGCGCCCTTTTCTTGAGAGCAAAACAATTCACATCTTTTACCCCCAATCATTTAATTCTTGCCCCCATTCCCTTTGACCAGCAGAAACACAAACAATTATCACTAGACCACTTCTGGTTACCCTCACCGATTCCACAGCACCCAACTCTGTTTTCGCCACCCTGAAACACACAAATGGATCAGCCAAAAGGCAAGGGGCCACTTTTTCCAAAAACTTCTCTCCTACTCTCACAGACAATTTTCCTGACCCTCGGTGCAAGCCTCGCCCACTTCCATTTCTCCTCCTGTCTTCAACTCACTCTGCTTACATTTTCTACCATTCTCCTTTAACAAACCATGTCCCTTTTTTCTGCCTTAGACAACTGCGGCACTCGGGAGGCCCCTAGGCTGCCATAACAGCTGAAACAGCTGAAACAGAGCAGTAAATCTCCTTTCTCCACACAGCTAGGCTGCCATAACAGCTGAAACAGAGCAGTAAATCTCCTTTCTCCACACAGCAAGGCTGCTATAACAGCTGAAACTGATCTACGATCACCAGGACTGTGGTGAAGCCTTCAGAACGTGGGAGGTCGGTGACAAAGTCTATGGACAGGTGTGACCAAGGTCGCTGAGGCACTGGGAAAGGAACTAGTTTGCCTGCCGGGGCGTTCCGAGGTGTCTTCGTTTGGGCACATACGGAACAGGAGTTGATATAGCGGGAGACATCAGTAGCCAAGGTGGGCCACCAGTATTTTTGTGAGAGAGAATGTAGGTAATGCGCGTAATACCGGAGTGCTCTGCCATAAGGGTGGTGTGCGCCCAGATCAGCAGGCGGTCACGGACCCTGGTGGGTACATACACGCGTCCCGGAGGGGCGTTGGCAGGAGCTGGGTCCTCCTGAGCCGCTGTCTTTGTCCACATCCCAAACGACAGGTGCCACGATGAGAGACGAGGGCAGGATAGGACCCCCCAGATCTTTCCTTTCTCCGGCATGGTGCATCCTGGGGAGTGCGTCTAATCACTTGTAAATGTACACTGAACAGGTGTAATGAACACGTGTAAAAATGACCATAAAAGCGTTCTAATCACCTGTAAATGCACACTGAACAGGTGTAATGAACATGTGTAAAAATACCATAACAAGCGTTCTAATCACCTGTAAATGCACACTGGACAGGTGAAAAAACACGTGTAGAAAAAATGACATTTGACACTTGAAAAAAGCAAGTGAAAAATGATCATACAAGTGTTAAGACCTGTTCGGGTAAAACGATTTGAACCTTTTGGCTTTCCATATGAGCAGTGTGGGGGCAATGATTGAAAAACATGTACGTGTGGTCAACATACAGTTAGTAAATTCATCTTAAGATAGCTAGGTGGGAAAACCACATTTCACAACCATAGTAAGTAAACTTTTCCGCAATTAAGTAGCTATCAGCACTTTCAGCACTTTCAAGTGCAAGTGTTAGTTCAGGATATTATTTTATAATATTTTATTATTTTTGTTGGAGGGGGGAGGGGGATTATTTTAGATACTATTTGAAGAGGTAGGGTTTCAGGTGCTTTTGGAAGATGGGCAAGGACTCTGCTGTCCTAGCTTCAGGGGGAAGCTGGTTCCAACATCGGGGTGCCAGCCCAGCTTCAGGGGGAAGCTGGTTCCAACATCGGGGTGCCAGGACAGAGAAGAGCTGGGACTCTATGGCTGGAATGCTGCCCGCAGCATAAGACAATTATGAAGACACCCCCTCAATTTGGTAAAAGGAAAACGATTATTATTATTATTATTATTATTATTATTATTATTATTATATTGTCTATAGTCCAGGACTATGTTATTATTATATTGTCTAATAGTCCACTTTCTACTCAAACAGGCAGAAATCATTCTCACTAATCGATTTCATACTATTATATACACCTCTATTTTCTTGAATTAAGAAAATATTAAGTTGACATATGAGCCTGTCTGACCACGCTTCCTACTGCCAACTCCAAGTCTTACAATCTCCTAAAAGGGCCACAAGATGGCGTTTCAACGTTTCATTACTACAAAATCCTACATTCTGTGATCAATTTTAAATTTAACTAAATTAATTCATAATGATCAATAAAAATTCAGTTGATGACCCCTGTATTCTATGGGATGCCACCAAAGGTTTTATTAATAATAATGCAACTGCTGAATAAATCTGGACTGAATAAATCACAATTAAAGAAGATATCAGAATTGGAAATATTAACTGCGTTACAGTGTTCTCAACAAACACCTTTTTCAGACCAGGTAGCTATTACTCTTTCCGAAGTCAAGACAGAACTAAATCTATTGATAAGACAGAGAGCAGAATTTGTCATCCATCGAGTTAGACTCAACCATTACTTCCATGGTAATTGTCCCAGTCGTTTACTGGCCAACAAGCTAGGCAGTAATGATCAATTAGCGGATATAGCAACTATTGAATCTGAAACAGGGGAATTACTATCAGAACCCAAATTAATCAATCAAAGATTATCCCGCTTCTATAAAGAACTGTACACCTCTGATTGTAAATCCAAGCCAGACTAAATCCTTTCTAAAATAATTAAGAACTCCTCTTCTCTCATCAAGCCACTTTACTGGGAGCCCAAATCTCTCTCAATGAACCCAAAACGGGTTCACTGATATATCTTAAATAGATAGATAGATATACTGATATATCCATTAAACAATGTAATATATATATAATATATATAATATAGTCTCCTGTATAATATATAATATATTTATATCTTAAATAGATGTAATATGATACATCTAGATAGATAGATAGATAGATAGATAGATAGATAGATAGATAGATAGATAGATAGATAGATAGATAGATAGATAGATAGATAGATAGATGATAGATAGATAGATAGATAGATAGATAGATAGATAGATAGATAGATAGATAGATAGATAGATAGATAGATAGATAGATAGATAGATAGATAGATAGATACTGCTGTGAGATCACTGCTTGAGTGAGGCTCCTCATCTACCCTCGCTATTTCAGAAAAATTCATCAAATAGAAGGACTGAAATAAAGAAAACGTTGTCAAAACAGGAGAGATTTACTGTAAATTCTATTGATCCAAGTTGGAAAGAGAGCAAGTTTCTACAGAGCGACATATACCGAGGGGAACACAGGTGTCTCCTCCAAACACTCATGGCATGTTGGCAGCGGGGGAAAAATGAAAGACTCAGACTCAATCAGGGCTCTACCTCAATCTGAACTATACCTCAATCTGGACTCTACCTCAATCTGAACTCTACCTCAATCTGGACTCTACCTCAATCTGGACACTACCTCAATCTGAACTCTACCTCAATCTGGGGTCTACATCAATCTGGACTCTACCTCAATCTGGGCTCTACCTCAATCTGGGCTCTACCTCAATCTGGGGTCTACATCAATCTGGGCTCTACCTCAATCTGGGCTCTACCTCAATCTGGGCTCTACCTCAATCTGGACTCTACCGGTTTCTTCTTCTTCTTCTTCTTCTTCTTCTTCTTCTTCTTCTTCTTCTTCTTCTTCTTCTTCTTCTTCTTCTTCTTCTTCTTCTTCTTCTTCTTCTGTGGGGTTTATCGGCGGTTGGCATCCAACGATATGGTGCATTACCGCCACCTACTGTACTGGAGTGTGGGCAGAGACTGAGAAACTAAATCTTACCTGCCAGTCCCGTTTCTCTTCAAGATAACAAAAGATTTGAGACTGTATCTAATGATGTTTTACTGAATATACTCTTTAAATTTCCTGCCGTCCTCCCCTCCCCTACTTTCCTCTGTACTTGAAATAAATGACTGCTGTCATCTCTGCACCATCACTGTCCATATCAGGCTTTTTGCCTCTGCCTTGCTCATTGAAACTACAACATCAACATCCCCACTACTAAGTGCTTGTTTAGCCAGTACTGTCCATCAACTGCCCCCACATGGGCTGGGACCCAAGTAACTCTTAACTGTATACCCATCTGTCTAACCCTGCCATGGGTTTGTAGTACCTCATACAGCAGGTATTTTCTATAATGGTGCCGGAGGGGATGGCTGCCGTTTTACGGGCTCCTAACCAATTGTGCTGTTTTGTATGTTTTTTCACATTGTTTGTAACTTATTTTGTACATAATGTTGCTGCTACCGTCTCTTATAACCGAAAAGAGCTTCTGGACATCAGAACAGCAATTACTCACCTCGAAAGATGTTTTCTTTAATGAGTCCGATGCGAAGGATATACTGCTTCCCCGAGACCAGTCCCAAATCCCCGTCATTCACATTAAGAAAATACGGAAATACAGGGGGCGGAGATCAGGTTCAGTCAGGATCAGGATCAGATCAGGGGGCCTTGTGAGAATTTGTCAGTGAGTGGTTAACTCGCCTCTTTCATCCGTTCTATTGGCCAACGTGCAATCACTGGAGAATAAAATGGATGATCTCCGTTCGAGATTATCCTTCCAACGGGACATTAAAAACTGAAATACCTTATGTTTCACTGAGTCGTGGCTGAACGACGACACGGATACTATACGGTTGGCTGGGTTTTCCGTACATCAGCAGGACAGAACAGCTACGAGGGGTGGGGGTCTATTTGTAAATAACAGCTGGTGCGCAATGTCTAATATTAAGGAAGTCTCGAGGTATTGCTCGCCTGAGGTAGAGTATCTCATGATAAGCTGTAGACCACACTATCTACCAAGAGGGTTTTCATCTATACTTTTCGTAGCCATCTATTTACCGCCACAAACCAACGCTGGCACTAAGACCGCACTCAATGAGCTGTATAAGGCCATAAGCAAACATGAAAATGCTCATCCAGATGCGGCACTCCTAGTGACAGGGACTTTAATGCAGGCAAACTTAAATCTGTTTTACCTCATTTCTACCAGCATGTTACGTGTGCAACCAGAGGGAAAAAAACTCTAGACCACCTTTACTCCACACACAGAGACGCATACAAAGCTCTCTCTCGCCCTCCATTTGGCAAATCTGACCATAATTCTATCCTCCTGATTCCTGCTTACAAGCAAAAACTAATGCAGGAAGTACCAGTGACTCACTCAATATGGAAGTGGTCAGATGACACGGATGCTACGCTACAGGACTGTTTTGCTAGAACAGACTGGAATATATTCCGGGATTCATCCAATGGCATTGAGGAGTATACCACCTCAGTCACCGGCTTCATCAATAAGTGCATCGACAACGTCGTCCCCACAGTGACCGTATATACATATCCCAACCAGAAGCCATGGATTACAGGCAACATCTGCACCGAGCTAAAGGCTAGAGCTGCCGCTTTCAAGGAGCGAGACACTAATCAGGACGCTTATAAGAAAACCTGCCATGCCCTCAGATGAACCATCAAACAGGAAAAGCGTAAATGCAGGACTAAGACTGAATCCTTCTACACCGGCTCTGACGCTCGTCAGATGTGGCAGGGCTTGCAAACCATTATGGACTACAAAGGGAAACCCAGCCACGAGCTGCCCAGTGACACGAGCCTACCAGACGAGCTCAATTACTTTTATGTTCGCTTCGAGGCAAGAAACACTGAAGCATGCATGAGAGCACCAGCTGTTCCGGACGACTGTGTGATCACGCTCTCCGTAGCTGATGTGAGCAAGACCTTTAAAGAGGTCCACATTCACAAGGCCGTGGGGCCAGACGGATTACCAGGACGTGTACTCAGAGCGTGCGCTGACCAACTGGCAAGTGTCTTCACTGACATTTTCAACCTCTCCCTGACCGAGTCTGTAATACCTACATGTTTCAAGCAGACCACCATAGTCCTTGTGCCCAAGAAAGCGAAGGTAACCTGCCTAAATGACTACCGCCCTGTAGCACTCACAACCCACTCCAATTTGCACACCGCCCTAACAGATCCACAGATGACACAATCTCAATCGCACTCCTCACTGCCCTTTCCCACCTGGACGAAAGGAACACCTATGTGAGTACGCTGTTCATTGACTACAGCTCAGCGTTCAACACCATAGTGCCCACAAAGCTCATCACTAAGCTAAGGACCCTGGGACTAAACACCTCACTCTGCAACTGGATCTTGGACTTCCTGACTGGCTGCCCCCAGGTGGTAAGGGTAGGTAACAACACATCTGCCACGCTGATCCTCAACACGGGGGCCCTCCTGTACTCCCTGTTCACCCACGACTGCGTGGCCAAGCACGACTCCAACACCATCATTAATTTTGCTGACGACACAACAGTGGTAGGCCTGATCACCGACAATGATGAGACAGCCAATAGGGAGGAGGTCAGAGACCTGGCAATGTGGTGCCAGGACAACAACCTCTCCCTCAACATTAGCAAGACTAAGGAGCTGATCGTGGACTACAGGGAAAAAAAGAGGACTGAGCACGCCCCCATTCTCATCGACGGGGCTGTAGTGGAACAGGTTGAGAGCTTCAACTTCCTTGGTGTCCACATCACCAACAAACTATCATGGTCCAAACACACCAAGAGGGCAAAGCCCATTCCCCCTCAGGAGACTGAAAAGATTTGGCATGGGTCCTCAGATCTTCAAAAAGTTATACCACTGCACCATCGAGAGCATCCTGACCGGTTTCATCACCGCCTGGTATGGCAACTGCTCGGCATCCGACCGTAAGGTGCTACAGAGGGTAGTGCGTACGGCACTGTACATAACTGGGGCCAAGCTTCCTGCCATCCAGGTCCTATATACTAGGCGGTGTCAGAGGAACACAAATTGTCAAAGACTCCAGTCACCCAGTCCGTACAGCAAGCGGTACCGGAGTGCCACGTCTAGGTCCAAAAGGCTCCTTAACAGCTCCTACCCCACCCTACTGCTACTAGCTGTTTATTATCTATGCATAGTCATTTTACCCCTACCTACATGTAAAATTACCTCGACTAACCTGTACCCCCGCATATTGACTCGGTAACGGTACCAACCGTATATAGCAAAAAAAAAATATTTTAATTATTTTTACTTTAGTTTATTTAGTAAATATTTTCTTAACTCTATTTCTTGAACTGCATTGTTGGTTAAGGGCTTGTAAGTAAGCATTTCACGGTAAGGTTGTATTCAGCGCATGTGACAAATACAATTTGATTTGATTAGATTTTGTCTACTATGTGACCTAACGGACTGGAGACTCATCAACACTGCTCATGAATCAGAGCAAATAACTACTCTGTCTGGCTGTACTTCCTCCACCCACTGCTCATAAATCAGAACAAATAACTACTCTCTCTGGCTTTACTTCCTCCACCCACTTCAAAGCCAACAGTATGGCCATCAACACCCTCCTATCTTTCCAACACTTCTAGATCAACTACTGGAGGAAAGACCGCTGCTCATTCGCTTTCTGACACTGAGAGGGAAAGAGAGAGAGAGAGAAGGTGCTATCGGCAACCAGGAGAGTATTTAGGGAGAAAGGCAGGTGGATCAGGGCAGCCTGGGGACCTTTTGTCCCGACAGAGAAGTTTCAGAGAAAAGATCACCTTTCACCCCGGTGAGGAAAACACTACATGAACTAGACATTCGTTTCACTCTGGCTTTCCCTGCTACAATCTGCTTTACGTGGGACGGCACCAGACTGTGGTATTTGCTGTTGCTGTTGACCAATCAGAAGTCATCAAAGCGGCAATAGGCTACAGTCTGAGCCTCCATGTTAGAAGATATCCAATCAATGGAAGATGGAAGTAAAAGTTAAAGGAGAAGGACAGGCTACAATGACCAAGAGCCAGCAGGGAGAAGGACAGGCTACAACGACCAAGAGCCAGCAGGGAGAAGGACAGGCTACAACGACCAAGAGCCAGCAGGGAGAAGGACAGGCTACAACGACCAAGAGCCAGCAGGGAGAAGGACAGGCTACAACGACCAAGAGCCAACAGGTAGGCTGCTACTTTATATTGAGAATGAAGTTGTTGTTATTTGTAACTGTAGGATTAGAAAGCACTGCAGCCTCAGATATCCGAGCCAGCTAACGTTAGCTAGCTTAACTAGCTTCTCCCGGTTTGATGCAGTCAAGATAGGTACTAGATAATCATATTTGATGATAAATAACCTAGCTATGGCAGCTACAGTGCATTCGGAAAGTATTCAGACCCCTTGACTTTTTCCACATTTTGTTACATTACAGCCTTATTCTAAAGTGGATTAAATTGTTTATTTTCCCCCCTCATCAATCTACACCATACCCCATAATGACAAAGCAAAAACAGGTTTTTAGAGATGTTTACAAAAAATAAGTAAATTAATAAATTGATATTACATTTACATAAGTATTCAGACCTTTTACTCAGCTCTTTGTTGAAGCACCTTTGGCAGCGATTACAGCCTCAAGTCTTCTTGGGTATGACGCTACAAGCTTGGCACATCTGTATTTGGGGAGTTTCTCCCATTCTTCTCTGCAGATCCTCTCAAGCTATATCAGGTTGGATTGGGAGCGTTGCTGCACAGCTATTTTCAGGTCTCTCCAGAGATGTTCGATCAGATTCAAGTCTGCGCTCTGGCTGGGCCACTCAAGGACATTCAGAGGCTTGTCCTGAAGCCACACCTGCGTTGTCTTGGCTGTGTGCTTATTGTCGTTGTCCTGTTGGAAGGTGAACCTTCGCTCCAGTCTGAGGTCCTGAGCGCTCTGGAGCAGGTTTTCATCAAGGATCTCTCTGTACTTTGCTCCGTTCATCTTTGCCTCGATCCTGACTAGTCTCCCAGTCCCTGCCGCTGAAAAACATCCCCACAGCATGATGCTGCCACCACCATGCTTCACCGTAGGGACGGTGCCAGGTTTCCTCCAGACGTGACGCTTGGCATTCAGGCCAAAGAGTTCAATCTTGGTTTCATCAGACCAGAGAATCTTGTTTCTCATGGGTCTATACGGACCAGGTCTATATGGAACGGGTCTAGTTGTCCTCGCGTCCGTTCGGAAATGGTCTCTATATATTTTTTATTTATTTATGCATATAGGTTCCGGTTGGGAAAAGTCCCAGGTCCATTTCGGAATGGGTCCAAGACCTCTACTCTGACATCACCCACTAATGAAATGACCTTGAGCAGCATTTTCGGCAGTTATATGCAACAACAAAACATTACTTATGAAAAGCAATTTGATTACAAGCTGTACTTCATAGATAAGCCTCGCCGATACTACAGCTTAGCCTCAAAATACCTTACAAAATGCTCACTAAAAATACCTTACAAAATACTCACTAAAAATACCTTACAAATTACTCACTAAAAATACCTTACAAAATACTCACTAAAAACACCTTACAAAATACTCACTAAAAATACCTTACAAAATACTCACTAACAAACCTTACAAAATACTCACTAACAAACCTTACAAATGACTCACTAAAAATACTTTACAAATTACTCACTAACAAACCTTACAAATTACTCACTAACAAACCTTACAAATTACTCACTAACAAACCTTACAAATGACTCACTAAAAATACCTTACAAATTACTCACTAACAAACCTTACAAATTACTCACTAACAAACCTTACAAATGACTCACTAAAAATACCTTACAAATTACTCACTAACAAATCTTACAAATTACTCACTAAAAATACCTTACAAATTACTCACTAACAAACCTTACAAATGACTCACTAACAAACCTTACAAATGACTCACTAAAAATACTTTACAAATTACTCACTAACAAACCTTACAAATTACTCACTAACAAACCTTACAAATTACTCACTAAAAATACCTTACAAATTATTCACTAACAAACCTTACAAATTACTCACTAACAAACCTTACAAATTACTCACTAACAAACCTTACAAATTACTCAATAAAAATACCTTACAAAATACTCACTAACAAACCTTACAAATTACTCAATAAAAATACCTTACAAATTGCTCACTAACAAACCTTACAAATTACTCACTAACAAACCTTACAAATTACTCACTAAAAATACCTTACAAAACGAAAGTTATACATTATCTACACATCATTATGTAAGGAGAATTATCTACACATCATGAATTTAGGGTTAAACATTCAGCCCATAACAGGGCTCATACCCCCCCAGTCCCAGATGTATGTCCTTGTGGTTCCCATCCCGCCCAGTCCTAGAACATCCCAGTCCCAGATATATGTCCACATTGTTCCCTGCTCAGAGCAACAGGTCTAAAGTTCCATATGGCACGCGCGTTCTCTGTTCAGTACAAAGTCCCACTGACTTAGCTGAAGTAGGCAAAAAGAAGCACGAGGGGCATCTAAAAATGCATTTAACTAATGGAATAGACTGTTAAGGCACTAGATTATCAATTCACTTTAACTAATGGAATAGACTGTTAAGGCACTAGATTATCAATTCACTTTAACTAATTAAGTATTTTGTTGAGGCTTTGAATTTTACTTACGTTATTTCTTTTTCTAAAGGTTTGTAGAGTAAGGAATTATTTTACGCACGCAGATAACCAGATAACGCCTGAAAAGAATCATGTGAGTTGGTTGTGACAGATTAAACATTAATTTATCTAACCACTAATGATCTCCTGTCAATTGAAAGGTGTTTAGCCTACACTTGGCAAACAATCTCCTATCGAACACTTCCAGCCTGCGTGTTGCACCAACACCTGTGACTGAAGATGAGCTCCGGGTTCGGGCAGGTACTGACAGCGGTCGGGGAGTTTGGAACTTTCCAGAAGCGAATGTTGGCGGCGATATGCTTCCCGAACATCTTCAACGGGTTCCACATGTTCTGTCAGGTGTTTACAGGGATGAACTTCCCTCACCACTGTAACACCGACTGGATCAGGACGCAGGGACCCGACCTGACCAACGATAGACAGAAGAACCTCACCCTTCCTCCGCTTGAGGAGGGCCCTGGGTTCCAGTCCTGTAAGATGTACACTCCGGTGGATCTGGACTTGGAGACTATTGAAGAGTACGGGATAAACAGTACCATCTCCTGCAGGGATGGATGGAAGTATGAGGCTCCCCAAGGGACCACCAGCCTGGTGACTGAGGTAAGGTCATAGGGTAGAACAGGGTCTGTTTTTCTCTACACCTGTTTGAGACAGGCCGGTTAGTTGGGGCAGACAATGGGTCAGTGCCAATACTAAATATCTGTTGAGCCTGCAGTCTGATGCCTAGTTTGAATGAATCATAATGACGCCACACTCCCTCTCATTCCACTATCAGTGTGATCTGCCTCAGGTGAGAGCCAGTTGTGTGTGCTCCATGTTCCAGACTTTAACTTATGGAACATGTTTGTCTCTCCAACTGTACTGTAGGACAATGATCAAAATGTGCAACAGTAGAATAATGCTCCTTAACTTCTCTACTAGCCATCTATTGTAGAACTATCTCTCTCTTCTGATTACTCTATAATAATGTCTCTATTGAGGTTATGCTAATAGAATGATCATAGAAATGATATAGGACTTTGATGTGATTGAACCTGAACACTCTTTATGACAGAGTGACAGAGGACATACTGAGACTAACAGACAGTGAAATAGGACTGACAGACAGACAGACAGAGGACTGGCAGATTGACAGAGGACTGACAGACAGACAGACAGACAGTGAAATAGGACTGACAGACAGACAGAGGACTGACAGACAGACATACTGAGAACTGAGAACAGACCGACAGACGGAGGACTGACGGTGGAATGACAGAGGACTGACAGACAGACAGAGGACTGACAACAGACATACGGAGTGACAGAGGACAGAAAGACAGACAGGCAGCACTGGACTCAGTCAGCTGTTTCCATAACGATGTTAGACTTGGCAGCTGTTTCCATAATGATGTTAGACTTGGCAGCTGTTTCCATAATAATGTTAGACTTGGCAGCTGTTTCCATAATGATGTTAGACTTGGCAGCCAGCCATCCTGTCATACCTACAGTGGGGAGAACAAGTATTTGATACACTGACGATTTTGCATGTTTTCCTACTTACAAAGCATGTAGAGGTCTGTAATTTTTATCATAGGTACACTTCAACTGTGAGAGACGGAATCAAAAACAAAAATCCAGAAAATCACATTGTATGATTTTTAAGTAATACATTTGCATTTTATT
This sequence comes from Coregonus clupeaformis, assembly GCF_020615455.1. Lineage (NCBI taxonomy): Eukaryota > Metazoa > Chordata > Actinopteri > Salmoniformes > Salmonidae > Coregonus > Coregonus clupeaformis. Next base: position 53,789 of record NW_025534947.1, read on the forward strand.
GCATGACATAAGTATTTGATCACCTACCAACCAGTAAGAATTCCGGCTCTCACAGACCTGTTAGTTTTTCTTTAAGAAGCCCTCCTGTTCTCCACTCATTACCTGTATTAACTGCACCTGTTTGAACTCGATACCTGTATAAAAGACACCTGTCCACACACTCAATCAAACAGACTCCAACCTCTCCACAATGGCCAAAACCAGAGAGCTGTGTAAGGACATCAGGGATAAAATTGTAGACCTGCACAAGGCTGGGATGGGCTACAGGACAATAGGCAAGCAGCTTGGTGAGAAGGCAACAACTGTTGGCGCAATTATTAGAAAATGGAAGAAGTTCAAGATGACGGTCAATCACCCTCGGTCTGGGTCTCCATGCAAGATCTCACCTCGTGGGGCATCAATGATCATGAGGAAGGTGAGGGATCAGCCCAGAACTACACGGCAGAACCTGGTCAATGACCTGAAGAGAGCTGGGACCACAGTCTCAAAGAAAACCATTAGTAACGCACCACGCCGTCATGGATTAAAATCCTGCAGCGCACGCAAGGTCCCCCTGCTCAAGCCAGCGCATGTCCAGGCCCGTCTGAAGTTTTCCAATGACCATCTGGATGATCCAGAGGAGGAATGGGAGAAGGTCATGTGGTCTGATGAGACAAAAATAGAGCTTTTTGGTCTAAACTCCACTCGCCGTGTTTGGAGGAAGAAGAAGGATGAGTACAACCCCAAGAACACCATCCCAACCGTGAAGCATGGAGGTGGAAACATCATTCTTTGGGGATGCTTTTCTGCAAAGGGGACAGGACGACTGCACCGTATTGAGGGGAGGATGGATGGGGCCATGTATCGCGAGATCTTGGCCAACAACCTCCTTCCCTCAGTAAGAGCATTGAAGATGGGTCGTGGCTGGGTCTTCCAGCATGACAACGACCCGAAACACACATCCAGGGCAACTAAGGAGTGGCTCCGTAAGAAGCATCTCAAGGTCCTGGAGTGGCCTAGCCAGTCTCCAGACCTGAACCCAATAGAACATCTTTGGAGGGAGCTGAAAGTCCGTATTGCCCAGCGACAGCCCCGAAACCTGAAGGATCTAGAGAAGGTCTGTATGGAGGAGTGGGCCAAAATCCCTGCTGCAGTGTGTGCAAACCTGGTCAAGACCTACAGGAAACGTATGATCTCTGTAATTGCAAACAAAGGTTTCTGTACCAAATATTAAGTTCTGCTTTTCTGATGTATCAAATACTTATGTCATGCAATAAAATGCAAATTAATTACTTAAAAATCATACAATGTGATTTTCTGAATTTTTGTTTTAGATTCCGTCTCTCACAGTTGAAGTGTACCTATGATAAAAATTACAGACCTCTACATGCTTTGTAAGTAGGAAAACCTGCAAAATTGGCAGTGTATCAAATACTTGTTCTCCCCACTGTAAATCATCATCATAAATCATACTGTTCCTCCCATTCAGACTGTGGGGCTGTCTTGTCTTGTCCCTTATTCAATCAACACTGTATAGTTGTGTAATAACAGAACGACTGGGACAACATGTACTATCTAGACTACATGTACTATCTAGACTACATGTACTGTCTAGACTACATGTACTGTGTAGACCAGTGGAGGCTCCTCAGAGGAGGAAGGGGAGGACCATCCTCCTCAGGGAATTTCATTAAATAATATATTTTTTAAACATTTTAAAAGTTAGCCTTTTTAGATAAAACTATACTAAATAGAATCACGTCACCAAATAATTGATTAAAACACACTATTTTGCAAATAAGGTCTACAGTAGCCTCAACAGCACTAGCACCATGGTGTAGCCAGAGGACAGCTAGCTTCCATCCTCCTCTGGGTACATTGACTTCAATACAAAATCTAGGAGGCTCATGGTTCTCACCCCCTTCCATAGACTTACACAGTAATTATGACAACTTCCGGAGGACGTCCACCAGCCTACCAGAGCTCTTGCAGCATGAACTGACATGTTGTCCACCCAATCAAAGGATCAGATAATTAGTACTGAATGCATAAACTACAGCTAGCTAGCACTGTAGTGCATAAAATGTAGTGAGTAGTTGACTCAAAGAGAGAGAAAGACAATAGTTGAACAGTTTTGAACAAATTAATCTCTTCCAAAATGAAGGAGAAGCAAGAGAGAAATAGAGAGAAAGAGTTATTTTTTTCAGTTTCACTTACTTAGCTAACAAATGCAGCTAGCTAGGTCAGCCTACTGAAACACCCTGCTCAAACAGAGGGATGCTATGTTAGCTAGCTGGCTATGACTATCCAACACAACACTGGAACTCTTCCAAGTCAAGGTAAGCTTTTGGTTTTAATAATTTATTGTCACCGGGGCCTGCCAGTGTAACTGCTTACCTGACTGTACACTGTAATGTTACTGCATGATTGTAGCGGGTTTACTAACACGTTAGTTCTATTAGCTATGCTGACTAGGACGTTAATTTAGCTAATATGGCGACAACGATGTAGGCTGTGTGTAGCGGTTAGCGGTTATGATATGAAGGTTTGGCTTGGAAAGGTTTTTTCACCTGGTCACATACAGCTGATGTGTTGAAGTCCACAAGCGAAGGGAAGCGGTGAGAGGAGAAGAGCGCATAGATGCGAGAAGGAATACAACGTTGCTGCTATGAAAGTGAACTGTGTTTACGCGTGATCAGGGGTGTATTAATTCCGCTGATTCTGTTGAAAAACCTTTCTTAAACGGAAGCAAACTGAACAAAACGGGGATAAACATACCTGAATTTGTCCAATAGAAACTCTTGTTTGCAACTGTTGGACTAATGATTACACCCTATATCAGCTGGATGCAGGCAAGAGTGTGCAAGGCAGTATTGAATGTGTCACTGTCTGTCACCTCAAATGTTTCTCTCGACCTGTGTGCACCTACGTTGTAAACTTTCATTCATAGGCTAGGTTGTAACAACCTCATGATGTGTATAGGGAACATGTGAGTATCATGTAGTAGCCTAAACCTATCACTGTTACGTTGAACTGGGTGAATGGAAGATGAATGACAGTCATCCAACATGCTGCAATAGAAACAAGGCCATGCTCATGAACAACAAACGGCACTGACTACAACTGGTGTAGACTACATGTTATGAACAGAACAGATATGTCTCCATGAACAGAACAGATATGTCTCCACGAACAGAACAGATATGTCTCCACGAACAGAACAGATATGTCTCCACGAACAGAACAGATATGTCTCCACGAACAGAACAGATATGTCTCCACGAACAGAACAGAAATGTCTCCACGAACAGAACAGATATGTCTCCACGAACAGAACAGATACAGTACCAATCAAAAGTTTAGATACACCTACTCATTCCAGGGTTTTTCTTAATTTTTTACTATTTTCGACATTGTAGAATAATAGTGAAGACATCAAAACTATGAAATAACACATATGGAATCATGTAGTAACCAAAAAAGTGTTAAATAATTCAAAATTTATTTTATATTTGAGATTCTTCAAAGTAGCCACCCTTCGCCTTGTTGACAGCTTTGCACACTCTTGGCATTCTCTCAACCAGCTTTATGAGGTAGTCACCTGGAATGCATTTCAATTGACAGGTGTGCCTTGTTAAAAGTTAATTTGTGGAATTTATTTCCTTCTAAATGCGTTTGAGCAAATCAGTTGTGTTGTGACAAGGTAGGGGGGGTATACAGAAGATAGCCGGCCGTATTTGGTAAAAGACCAAGTCCATATTATGGCAAGAACAGCTCAAATAAACAAAGAGAAACGACAGTCCATTATTACTTCGAAGGTCAGTCAATCCAGAAAATGTCAAGAACTTTGAAAGTATCTTCAAGTGCAGTCGCAAAAACCATCAAGCGCTATGATTAAACTGGCTCTCATGAGGACCGCCACAGGAAAGGAAGACCCAGAGTTACCTCTGCTGCAGAGGATAAGTTCATTAGAGTTAACTGCACCTCAGATTGCAGCCCAAATAAATGCTTCACAGAGTTCAAGTAACAGACACATCTCAACATCAACTGTTCAGAGGAGACTGTGTGAATCAGGCCTTCATGGTCTAATTGCTGCAAAGAAACCACTACTAAAGGCCACCAATAATAAGAAGAGACTTGCTTGGGCCAAGAAACACGAGCAATGGACATTAGACCGGTGGAAATCTGTCCTTTGGTCTGATGAGTCCAAATTTGAGATATTTGGTTCCAACCGCCGTGTCTTTGTGAGACGCAGAGTAGGTGAACGGATGATCTCCACATGTGTGGTTCCCACCGTGAAGCATGGAGGAGGAGGTGTGATGGTGTGGTGGTGCTATGCTGGTTACACTGTATGTGATTTATTTAGAATTCAAGGCACACTCAACCAGCATAACTACCACAGCATTCTGCAGCGATACACCATCCCATCTGGTTTGCGCTTAGTGGGGCTATCATTTGTTTTTCAACAGGACAATGACCCAAAACACACCTCCAGGCTGGGTAAGAGCTATTTGACCAAGAAGGGTGATGGAGTGCTCCAACAGATGACCTGGCCTCCACAATCACCCGACCTCAACCCAATTGAGATGGTTTGGGATGAGTTGGACCACAGAGTGAAGGAAAAGCAGCCAACAAGTGCTCAGCATATGTGGGAACTTCTTCAAGACTGTTGGAAAAGCATTCCAGGTGAAGCTGGTTGAGAGAATGCCAAGAGTGTGCAAAGCTGTCATCAAGGCAAAGGGTGGCTACTTTGCTTAACACTTTTTTGGTTACTACATGATTCCGTATGTGTTATTTCATAGTTTTGATGTCTTCACTAATATTCTACAATGTAGAAAATATTTAAAATAAAGAAAAACCCCTGAGTAAGTAGGTGTGTCCAAACTTTTGACTGGTACTGTATGTCTCCAAGAACAGAACAGATTTTTATCAAAGAACATATATGTCTCCAAAAACAGAACAGAACTCTCCAAGAACAGAACAGATATTTATCAAAGAACAGATATGTCCACAAGAACAGAACAGATATTTATCAAAGAACAGATATGTCCACAAGAACAGAACAGATATTTATCAAAGAATGAATATGTCTGCAAGAACAGAACAGATATTTATCAAATAACAGAAATGTCTGCAAGAACAGAACAGGTATTTATCAAAGAACAGATTTCTCCAAGAACAGAACAGATATTTATCAAAGAACTGATATGTCCGCAAGAACAGAACAGATATTTATCAAAGAACAGATGTCTCTAGGATTAGAACAGATATTTATCAAAGAACAGATGTCTGCAAGAACAGAACAGATATTTATCAAAGAACAGATGTCTCCAAGAACAGAACAGATATTTATCAAATAACAGATATGTCTGCAAGAACAGAACAGATAATTATCAAAGAACATATATGTCTCCAACAACAGAACATATATTTATCAAAGAACAGATATGTCTGCAAGAACAGAACAGATATTTATCAAAAAACATATATGTCTCCAAGAACGGAACAGATATTTATCAAAGAACAGATATGTCTGCAAGAACAGAACAGATATTTATCAAAGAACAGATATGTCTCCAAGAACAGAACATATATTTTTCAAAGAACAGATATGTCTGGAAGAACAGAACAGATATTTATCAAAGAACAGATGTCTCCAAGAACAGAACAGATATTTATCAAATAACAGATATGTCTGCAAGAACAGAACAGATAATTATCAAAGAACATATATGTCTCCAACAACAGAACATATATTTATCAAAGAACAGATATGTCTGCAAGAACAGAACAGATATTTATCAAAAAACATATATGTCTCCAAGAACGGAACAGATATTTATCAAAGAACAGATATGTCTGCAAGAACAGAACAGATATTTATCAAAGAACAGATATGTCTCCAAGAACAGAACATATATTTTTCAAAGAACAGATATGTCTGGAAGAACAGAACAGATATTTATCAAAGAACAGATATGTCTCCAAGAACAGAACAGATATTTATCAAAGAACAGATATGTCTGGAAGAACAGAACAGATATTTATCAAATAACAGATATGTCTGCAAGAACAGAACAGATATTTATCAAAGAACAGATATGTCTGCAAGAACAGAACAGATATTTATCAAATTACAGATATGTCTGCAAGAACAGAACAGATATTTATCAAAGAACAGATATGTCTGCAAGAACAGAACAGATATTTATCAAATTACAGATATGTCGCCAAGAACAGAACAGATATATATCAAAGAACAGATGTCTGCAAGAACAGAACAGATATTTATCAAAGAACAGATATGTCTCCAAGAACGGAACAGATATTTATCAAAGATCAGATATGTCTGCAAGAACAGAACAGATATTTATCAAAGAACAGATATGTCTCAAAGAACAAAACAGATATTTATCAAAGAACAGATATGTCTGCAATAACAGTGTCACGATCGTCAGGGAGAGACCAAGGCGCAGCGTTGAAGGTGAACATATTATTTATTATACTGATCACACGATCAAAAACAACAGACGATAACGTGATGTCTACGGTTTAACACAAACCAAATAAGTACAAGAAACCACAAACACAAAGTGAAAGACAGACAGTTAAATATGGCTCCCAATCAGAGACAACCAGCTGACACTCGTTGCCTCTGATTGGGAGTCACTCAGGCCAACATAGAAATACAAACATAGAATTACACACCTGGCTCAACATAACAGTGTCCCCAGAGCCAGGGCGTGACAGTACCCCCTAAAGGCGCGGACTCGACCGCGCCAACTAAACTACCACAGGGGAGGGACCGGGTGGGCACTCCGCCTTGGCGGCGGATCCGGCTCGGGCCTGATCCCCACTCCCTCTCCAACCCCCAAAGTACCCCTGGTCCGGTCTGGCCCCGCTGGCCGGAGCTGGACTGCACACTGATGGAGCGGATTGCTCTAGCTCCGGCGTAACGCATCTGACCGGTGCCGGACCAGGCACCAGTGGAACAAGCACGGGCCGTGCCGGACCGACGACGTACACCACTGGCTTGGTGTGGGGAACAGGCACGGGCCGTGCTGGACTGACGACGCACACCACTGGCTTGGTGTGGGGAGCAGGAGCGGGCCGGACAGGGCTGACGATACGCACCACAGACTTGGTGCGGCGAGCAGGAATGGGCCGGACTGGGCTGGCGACGCGCACCACAGACTCGGTGCGGAGAGCAGGAACGGGCCGGACTGGGCTGGCGACGCGCACCACAGACTTGGTGCGGAGAGCAGGAACGGGCCGGACAGGGCTGACGAAACGCACCACAGACTTGGTGCGGGGAGCAGGAACGGGCCGAACAGGGCTGACGAAACGCACCACTGACTTGGTGTGGGGAGCAGGAATGGGCCGGGCCGAGCTGGCGATGCGCACCGTAGACTTGGTGCGAGTGGCAGGAACAGGCCGGACCGTACTGGGGACACACACCACTGGCCCTACACCGGGATCTGGAACGGGCCGGACCGGACTGGTAACACACCCCAGTACCTCTCGCCGTGCCTCTACATCTTCCACCCCCTCTTCGACCAGTGGCCCCCGTAACCTGGCGGCCTCCTCTGCCAATCCGCTGGGCCGCTCTGCCGCGGTCTCCTGCTGGCCCGTCGTCCACGGCGTTAGCCCCCCTAAAAATTTCTGGGCTTCACTCCTACCCGTGGCCAAGGTCTCTCATGTCCCCGCCAGCCGTTCGCCCCTTCTGCCACAATGTCAAGCCCCTCTCCTCCTCATCCGGCTTGACCCAGTCGAGGAGGCGAAGGAGATCTGTTAGAGATCTCCTGGCGATGGCTCCTAGACACGCTGCTTGGTCACATCTTGGTGGTTTCTTCTGTCACGATCGTCAGGGAGAGACCAAGGCGCAGCGTTGAAGGTGAACATAATATTTATTATACTGATCACACGATCAAAAACAACAGACGATAACGTGATGTCTACGGTTTAACACAAACCAAATAAGAACAAGAAACCACAAACACAAAGTGAAAGACAGACAGTTAAATATGGCTCCCAATCAGAGACAACCAGCTGACACTCGTTGCCTCTGATTGGGAGTCACTCAGGCCAACATAGAAATACAAACATAGAATTACACACCCTGGCTCAACATAACAGTGTCCCCAGAGCCAGGGCGTGACAAACAGAACAGATATATATCAAATAACAGATATGTCTCCAAAAATGGAACAGATATTTATCAAAGAACAAATATGTCTGCAATAACAGAACAGATATTTATCAAATAACAGATATGTCTCCAATGTATTGTTGCCACGTTCAACCTATTTTCTCTGTTTGCAGCACGTCCTTATTATGCTATCTTTATTATGGTTCTCCCCTCCTCCTCTCCTCCCTTCCTCCTCCCCTCCTCCTCTCCCCCCTTCCTCCTCCCCTCCTCCTCTCCTCCCTTCCTCCTCCCCTCCTCCTCCCCTCCTCCTCCCATCCTCTTCAGTTCAACCTGGTGTGTGCCAACAGTGGTCTGAATGAGGCGTCCCAGTCCATCTACATGGCAGGGCTCCTGATTGGTGCTCTGGTGTTTGGGCCAATGGCAGACAGGTATGGACTCATCCAGTGTTTCCCCTAGGTTTCTTTTCAGCAGTGGTGGCAAGGGTAGAAGGGTCTCCTCCTCCCTCCCCTCCCTTTCCTCTCCCCTCCCTCCTCACCTCTCCTTCTCCTCCCTCCCTCTCCCCTCCCCTCCTCACCTCTCCTTTCTCCTCCCTCCCTCTCCTCCTCCCTCCCCTCCCTCTCCTCTCCCCTCTCCTCCTCACCTCTCCTTTCTCCTCCCTCCCTCTCCTCCTCCCTCCCCTTCCTCTCCTCTCCCCTCTCCTCCTCCCCTCTCCCCTCCCTCCCCTCCCTCCTCCCTCTCTCCCCCTCATCTCACCTCTCCTCTCCCCTCCTCCTCCTCCTCCCTCCTCCCTCCCCTCCCTCCCCCCCTCTCCCTCTCCCTCCCTCCTCCTCCCTCCTCCTCCCCTCCTTCCTCCTCCTCCTCCTCTCCCTCACTCTCCCTCCCCTCCTCCCTCCCCTCCTCCTCCCTCTCCTCCTCCCTCTCCTCCCCTCCCTCCCTCTCCTCTCCCCTCCCCATCACATCACCTCTCCCTCCTCCTCCCTCCCTCCCTCCTCCCTCCTCCCTCCCTTTCCTCTCCCCCTCCCTCCTCACCTCTCCTTCTCCTCCCTCCCTCTCCCCTCCCCTCCTCACCTCTTCTTTTTCCTCTCTGCTCCTCAGGTATGGTAGGCGTTTTGTGGTCCTCCTCTCTCTACTCATCCAGCTGTTGTTCGGCGTGGGAGCAGCCTTCTCTCCCAACATCTATGTTTACATAGCCTTCAGATTCATGGTCGGCACCACCATCTCAGGCATCGCTATAAACACCTATGTTTTAGGTGGGTACACTGCGATGTTATACGATATAACTTCCTTTTCACTTAGTGAAAACTGAAACTCTCACCTTTCTTGTATCAAATGCAAGGTACAGTTGTTTACTTCCCAGAAATAAGCTGTGTTAGAGCTGGGCTGGAACAAAATCCTGCAACCAGCAGCCCTCTGGGACCCAAGTTGGCCAATACCATACTAGATATTTGACATGGCCGTCAGACTCCTCTGTCATGTACTGTATGTGTTTCCATCCTCCAGGTAACAACCTCTGACCTCTAACCCCTTGATCTAACCAGGTGCTGAGTGGACAGGTAATAACAGGAGGGCTCTGTTCACCATCTTCTCCCACTGTTTCTATGCCATCGGTCTGATGCTGATGTCTGGGATCGCCTACGGGGTCAGAGACTGGAGGATCCTACAGCTGGTCCTCTCCAGCCCTGTCCTGTTCCTCGGGGTATTCTACTGGTACGTTCTGAACCCTGACCTGTCAGTCTGTCAGCTGGTCCTCTCCAGCCCTGTCCTGTTCCTCGGGGTATTCTACTGGTACGTTCTGAACCCTGACCTGTCAGTCTGTCAGCTGGTCCTCTCCAGCCCTGTCTTGTTCCTCTGGGTATTCTATTCAAACATACGGACCCCTGACCTCTAACCTGTCAGTCTGTCAGCTGGTCCTCCGCAGCCCTGTCCTGCTGCTGGGGGTATTCTACTGGTACGTCCTGAACCCTAACCTGTCAGTCTGCCAGCTGGTCCTCCGCAGCCCTGTCCTGCTGCTGGGGGTATTCTACTGGTACGTTCTGAACCCTGACCTGTCAGTCTGTCAGCTGGTCCTCCGCAGCCCTGTCCTGCTGCTGGGGGTATTCTACTGGTACGTTCTGAACCCTAACCTGTCAGTCTGTCAGCTGGTCCTCCGCAGCCCTGTCCTGCTGCTGGGGGTATTCTACTGGTACGTTCTGAACCCTAACCTGTCAGTCTGTCAGCTGGTCCTCCGCAGCCCTGTCCTGCTGCTGGGGGTATTCTACTGGTACGTTCTGAACCCTAACCTGTCAGTCTGCCAGCTGGTCCTCCGCAGCCCTGTCCTGCTGCTGGGGGTATTCTACTGGTACGTTCTGAACCCTGACCTGTCAGTCTGTCAGCTGGTCCTCCGCAGCCCTGTCCTGCTGCTGGGGGTATTCTACTGGTACGTTCTGAACCCTGACCTGTCAGTCTGTCAGCTGGTCCTCCGCAGCCCTGTCCTGCTGCTGGGGGTATTCTACTGGTACGTTCTGAACCCTAACCTGTCAGTCTGCCCAGCTGGTCCTCCGCAGCCCTGTCCTGCTGCTGGGGGTATTCTACTAGTGCGTTCTGAACCCTGACCTGTCAGTCTGTCAGCTGGTCCTCCGCAGCCCTGTCCTGCTGCTGGGGGTATTCTACTGGTACGTTCTGAACCCTGACCTGTCAGTCTGTCAGCTGGTCCTCCGCAGCCCTGTCCTGCTGCTGGGGGTATTCTACTGGTACGTCTCTAACCTCTAACCCCGTCAGTCTGCCAGCTGGTGCAGAGGTGTGGTTTTAGAGCAGCCTACTCCACCCATCTCTTTTTTAGACCCATCCTTGACTCCCCATCCCTGTACTTGCTGGACCCATCCTTGACTCCCCATCCCTGTACTTGCTGGACCCATCCTTGACTCCCCATCCCTGTACTTGCTGGACCCATCCTTGACTCCCCATCCCTGATCGTCTGGTAGGATCCTCCCAGAGTCAGCACGGTGGCTGATGACCCAGGGCCGACAGGAGGAGGCTCGTCAGGAGATCCGCAGAGCAGCCAGAATCAACGGGAGGGAGGTCCCTGAAGCCCTGCTGGACCAGGTTAGTTAAACCGTCAACACTATCATCCTAACATCCAGCAGGTTATCATCACTATCATCCTAACATCCAGCAGGTTATCATCACTATCATCCTAACATCCAGCAGGTTATCATCATAATCATCCTAACATCCAGCAGGTTACTAGAAGACTACATTAAGTACAGTGGGGGAAAAAAGTATTTAGTCAGCCACTTTTTGTGCAAGTTCTCCCACTTAAAAAGGTACACGTCAACTATGACAGACAAATTGAGGAAAAAAATTCCAGAAAATCACATTGTAGGATTTTTTATGAATTTATTTGCAAATTATGGTGGAAAATTAGTATTTGGTCACCTACAAACAAGCAAGATTTCTGGCTCTCACAGACCTGTAACTTCTTCTTTAAGAGGCTCCTCTGTCCTCCACTCGTTACCTGTATTAATGGCACCTGTTTGAACCAAAGAGCTGTCAAAGGACACCAGAAACAAAATTGTAGACCTGCACCAGGCTGGGAAGACTGAATCTGCAATAGGTAAGCAGCTTGGTTTGAAGAAATCAACTGTGGGAGCAATTATTAGGAAATGGAAGACATACAAGACCACTGATAATCTCCCTCGATCTGGGGCTCCACGCAAGATCTCACCCCGTGGGGTCAAAATGATCACAAGAACGGTGAGCAAAAATCCCAGAACCACACGGGGGGACCTAGTGAATGACCTGCAGAGAGCCGGGACCAAAGTAACAAAGCCTACCATCAGTAATACACTACGCTGCCAGGGACTCAAATCCTGCAGTGCCAGACGTGTCCCCCTGCTTAAGCCAGTACATGTCCAGGCCCGTCTGAAGTTTGCTAGAGTGCATTTGGATGATCCAGAAGAGGATTGGGAGAATGTCATATGGTCAGATGAAACCAAAATAGAACTTTTTGGTAAAAACTCAACTCGTCGTGTTTGGAGGACAAAGAATGCTGAGTTGCATCCAAAGAACACCATACCTACTGCGAAGCATGGGGGTGGAAACATCATGCTTTGGGGCTGTTTTTTCTGCAAAGGGACCAGGACGACTGATCTGTGTAAAGGAAATAATGAATGGGGCCATGTTTTGTGAGATTTTGAGTGAAAAACCTCCTTCCATCAGCAAGGGCATTGAAGATGAAACGTGGCTGGGTCTTTCAGCATGACAATGATCCCAAACACACCGCCGGGCAACGAAGGAGTGGCTTCGTAAGAAGCATTTCAAGGTCCTGGAGTGGCCTAGCCAGTCTCCAGATCTCAACCCCATAGAAAATCTTTGGAGGGAGTTGAAAGTCCGTGTTGCCCAGCGACAGCCCCAAAACATCACTGCTCTAGAGGAGATCTGCATGGAGGAATGGGCCAAAATACCATCAACAGTGTGTGAAAACCTTATGAAGACCTACAGAAAACGTTTGACCTGTGTCAATGCCAACAAAGGGTATATACCAAAGTATTGAGAAACGTTTGTTATTGACCAAATGCTTATTTTCCACCATAATTTGCAAATAAATTCATTAAAAATCCTACAATGTGATTTTCTGGAAAAATTTTTCTCATTTTCTCTGTCATAGTTGACGTGTACCTATGATGAAAATTACAGGCCTCTCTCATCTTTTTAAGTGGGAGAACTTGCACAATTGGTGGCTGACTAAATACTTTTTCCCCACTGTACACCAAACATTAGGAACACCTTCCTAATAGTGTGTAGCCTTCTGACGTCACGTTTCGTTGCCGTTTGTTGTTTTGTATGTTTATTCAGTTTAATAAACATGTAGGCATTTCACGCTGAGCCTTGGTCTGACCCGTTCTTCAACGACGTGACACAAGGCTTAAAAATCCTTCTTTAACCTGTCTCCTCCCCTCATCTACACTGATTGAAGTGGATTTAACAAGTGACATCAATAAGGGATCATAGCTTTCAGCTGGATTCACCTGGTCAGTCTACAGTATGTTATGGAAAGAGCAGGTGTTCGTAATGTAGAGGCAGTGTATAGTTGGCAGTCTGGATGGGTCTAGAACACCATTAAAAACAAAACGTTTTAAGTGAGAATAGGCATTGGTCTGAAGCCGAAAAATAAGGGAAATTCACATGAGCACCACAATGCCTACTCCACCCATGCTCTACCAAGGTTTTCCAGCACACAGCTTTGACCTACTACAGTAGCTATGTTGGTATTGTACTTCAAACTATGTGTCGGCAGGTTGCTTAGGAATCAAACCTTCTCTACTGTATCTCCTCCTCCTCCTAACTCTGCTGTTTCTCCTCCTCCTCCTAACTCTGCTGTATCTCCTCCTCCTCCTAACTCTGCTGTATATCCTCCTCCTAACTCTACTGTATCTCCTCCTCCTAACTCTGCTGTATCTCCTCCTCCTAACTCTGCTGTATCTCCTCCTCCTAACTCTGCTGTATCTCTCCTCCTCCTAACTCTGCTGTATCTCCTCCTCCTAACTCTGCTGTATCTCCTCCTCCTCCTAACTCTGCTGTACCTCCTCCTCCTAACTCTGCTGTATCTCCTCCTCCTAACTCTGCTGTATCTCCTCCTCCTCCTAACTCTGCTGTATCTCCTCCTCCTAACTCTGCTGTATCTCCTCCTCCTCCTAACTCTGCTGTATCTCCTCCTCCTAACTCTGCTGTATTCTCCTCCTCCTAACTCTGCTGTATCTCCTCCTCCTAACTCTACTGTATCTCCTCCTCCTCCTAACTCTGCTGTACCTCCTCCTCCTCCTAACTCTGCTGTATCTCCTCCTCCTCCTAACTCTACTGTATCTCCTCCTCCTCCTAACTCTGCTGTACCTCCTCCTAACTCTGCTGAATCTCCTCCTCCTAACTCTACTGTATCTCCTCCTCCTCCTAACTCTACTGTATCTCCTCCTCCTCATAACTCTGCTGTATCTCCTCCTCCTAACTCTACTGAATCTCCTCCTCCTAACTCTGCTGTATCTCCTCCTCCTCCTAACTCTACTGAATCTCCTCCTCCTAACTCTGCTGTATCTCCTCCTCCTAACTCTACTGTACCTCCTCCTCCTAACTCTGCTGTATATCCTCCTCCTAACTCTGCTGTATCTCCTCCTCCTAACTCTACTGTACCTCCTCCTCCTCCTAACTCTACTGTATCTCCTCCTCCTCCTAAATCTACTGTATTTCCTCCTCCTCCTAACTCTGCTGTATCTCCTCCTCCTCCTAACTCTACTGAATCTCCTCCTCCTAACTCTGCTGTATCTCCTCCTAACTCTCTGTACTCCTTCTAACCATTGTATCCTCCTCCTAACTCTGCTGTATCTCCTCCTAACCTGCTCTCCTAATCTCTTCCTAACTCTACTGTATCTCCTTCTCCTCTAACTCTATGTTCTCCTTCTCCTCTCTAACTCTGCTGTATTCCTCCTCCATCCTCCAATGCTTAACTCTCAATCTACTGTATTTCCTCCTTCTAACTGCTGTATCTCTCCTCTCTAACTCTCTGCTGTATTCTCCTTCCAAACTCTACTGAACTCCTCCTAATCTCTGCTGTATCTCACTCCTCCTCAACTCTACTGTATCTCCTCCTCTAACTCATAGCTCTTCTGATCTCTAACTCTACTGTACTCCTCCTGTCCTAACTCTCTGTATCTCCTCCTCCATCCTTGAACTTTTCCTACCGTGTATCTCCTCCTCCTAACTCTGCTGCATCTCCTCCTCCTAACTCTACTGTATCTCCTCCTCCTCCTAACTCTGCTGTACTCCTCCTCCTCCTAAATCTGCTGTATCTCCTCCTCCTAACTCTGCTGTATCCTCCTCCTCCTAACTCACTGTATCTCCTCCTAACTCTGCTGTATCTCCTCCTCCTCCTAACTCTGCTGTATCTCCTCCTCCTAACTCTGCTGTATCTCCTCCTCCTAACTCTGCTGTATCTCCTCCTAACTCTGCTGTATTCTCCTCCTCCTAACTCTACTGTATCTCCTCCTCCTAACTCTACTGAATCTCCTCCTCCTAACTCTGCTGTATCTCCTCCTCCTAACTCTGCTGTATCTCCTCCTCCTAACTCTGCTGTATCTCCTCCTCCTCCTAACTCTGCTGTATCTCCTCCTCCTAACTCTGCTGTATCTCCTCCTCCTAACTCTGCTGTATCTCCTCCTCCTAACCTCTGTAACTCTCCTCCTATCCTCCTCCTAACTCTACTGTATCTCCTCCTCCTAACTCTGCTGTATCTCCTCCTCCTCCTAACTCTGCTGTATCTCCTCCTCCTAACTCTGCTGTATCTCCTCCTCCTCCTAACTCTGCTGTATCTCCTCCTCCTAACTCTACTGTATCTCCTCCTCCTAACTCTGCTGTATCCCTCTCCTCCTAACTCTGCTGTATCTCCTCCTCCTAACTCTGCTGTATCTCCTCCTCCTAACTCTGCTGTACCTCCTCCTAACTCTGCTGTATCTCCTCCTCCTAACTCTGCTGTATCTCCTCCTCCTCCTAACTCTGCTGTATCTCCTCCTCCTAACTCTACTGTATCTCCTCCTCCTAACTCTGCTGTATCTCCTCCTCCTAACTCTGCTGTACCTCCTCCTCCTAACTCTACTGTATCTCCTCCTCCTCCTAACTCTGCTGTATCTCCTCCTCCTAACTCTGCTGTATCTCCTCCTCCTAACCTACTCCTCCTCCTAACTCTGCTGTATCTCCTCCTCCCTAACTCTGCTGTATCTCCTCCTCCTCCTAACTCTGCTGTCTCCTCCTCCTAACTCTGCATGTACTCCTCCTCCTAACTCTGCTGTATCTCCTCCTCCCTCCTAACTCTGCTGTATCTCCTTCCCCTCCTAACTCTGTTGTATCTCCTCCTCCTCCTAACTCTGCTGTATCTCCTCCTCCCAACTCTACTGTATTCCTCCTAACTCTGCTGTATCTCCTCCTCCTCCTAACTCTGCTGTATTCTCCTCCTCCTAACTCTGCTGTATCTCCTCCTCCTCCTAACTCTACTGTATCTCCTCCTCCTAACTCTGCTGTATCTCCTCCTCCTAACTCTGCTGTATCTCCTCCTCCTAACTCTACTGTATCTCCTCCTCCTCCTAACTCTGCTGTATCTCCTCCTCCTAACTCTACTGTATCTCCTCCTCCTAACTCTGCTGTATCTCCTCCTCCTAACTCTGCTGTATCTCCTCCTCCTAACTCTGCTGTATCTCCTCCTCCTAACTCTGCTGTATCTCCTCCTCCTAACTCTGCTGTATCTCCTCCTCCTAACTCTGCTGTATCTCCTCCTCCTAACTCCGCTGTATTCTCCTCCTCCTAACTCTCTGCTGTATCTCTCCTCCTCCTAACTCTGTTGTATCTCCTCTCCTCCTAACTCTGCTGTATCTCCTCCTCCTAACTCTGCTGTATCTCCTCCTCCTCCTAACTCTACTGTATCTCCTCCTCCTAACTCTGCTGATTCTCCTCCTAACTCTGTATCTCCTCCTCCTCCTAACTCTGCTGTATCTCCTCCTCCTCCTAACTCTGCTGTATCTTCTCCTCCTAACTCTGCTGTACCTCCTCCTCCTAACTCTGCTGTATCTCCTCCTCCTAACTCTGCTGTATCTCCTCCTCCTAACTCTGCTGTATCTCCTCCTCCTAACTCTGCTGTATCTCCTCCTCCTAACTCTGCTTCTCTGATCTCTGTATTCCTCTCCTAACTCTGCTGGATCTCCTCCTCCTAACTCTCTGTACTCCTCCTCTCCTAACTCTGCTGTATCTCCTCCTCCTAACTCTGCTGTATCTCCTCCTCCTAACTCTGCTGTATCTCCTCCTCCTAACTCTGCTGTATCTCCTCCTCCTAACTCTGCTGTATCTCCTCCTCCTCCTAACTCTGCTGTATCTCCTCCTCCTAACTCTGCTGTATCTCCTCCTCCACCTAACTCTGCTGTATCTCCTCCTCCTCCTAACTCTACTGTATCTCCTCCTCCTCCTAACTCTGCTGTATCTCCTCCTCCTCCTAACTCTGCTGTATCTCCTCCTCCTAACTCTGCTGTATCTCCTCCTCCTAACTCTGCTGTATCTCCTCCTCCTAACTCTGCTGTATCTCCTCCTCCTCCTAACTCTGCTGTATCTCCTCCTCCTAACTCTGCTGTATCTCCTCCTCCTCCTAACTCTGCTGTATCTCCTCCTCCTAACTCTGCTGTATCTCCTCCTCCTCCTAACTCTGCTGTATCTCCTCACTCCTAACTCTACTGTTTCCATCCTCCTAACTCTACTGTATCTCTCCTCCTAACTCTGCTCTCTCCTCCTAACTCTGCTGTATTCCTCCTCCTCCTAACTCTGCTGTATCTCTCCTCCTGTACTCTGCTGTATCTCCTCCTCCGACTCGTTTATTAATGTATTCTCCTCCTCCTAATCTCTGCTGTACTCTCTTCCTAACTCATAGATCTCCTCCTTACTCATTCTCTTCCTAACTCTGCTGTATCTCCTCTCTCATTCTATCTTCTAATGTATCTCCTCCTCCTAACTCTGCTGTATCTCTCCTCCTAACTCTTGTATCTTCATTCTGTTGTTCTCTCCTCCATCTACTCTGCGTAATCTCTCCTCCTCCTTAACTCTACTGTATCTCCTCCTCCTAACTCTGCTGTATCTCCTCCTCCTCCTAACTCTGCTGTATCTCCTCCTTCCTAACTCTGCTGTATTCTCCTCCTAACCTCCACTGCACTTAACTCTGCTGTATCTCCTCCTCCTAACTTCTGCTTGTATCTCCTCCTCTCCTAACTCTACTGTATCTCCTCCTCCTCCTTAACTCTGCTGTATCTCTCTCCTCCTAACTCTGCTGTACTCCTCCTCCTCCTAACTCTGCTGTATCTCCTCCTCCTCCTAACTCTGCCTTGTATCTCCTCCTCTCCTAACTCTGCTGTATCCTCCTCCTCCTAACTCATCTCTCCTCCTAACTCTACTGTATCTCCTCCTCCTCCCTAATCTGCTGTACCTCCTCCTCCCCTCCTAACTCTCTGTATCTCCTCTTCCTAATTTGCCATTGTATCTCCTCCTCTAACTCTACTGTATTCTCCTAACTCTGCTGCATTCTCCTCCTAACTCTCTGTATTCTCCTCCTCCTAACTCTGCTGTACTCTCCTCCTCCTAACTCTGCTGTATTCTCCTAACCTACTCAATCCTACTCTAACTTCGTCGTCACTCCTCCTAATCTCTGCTGTATCTCCTCCTCCTGTCTTCCTATTCCTAACTCTGCTGTATCTCTCCTCCTAACTCTGCTGCATTCTCCTCCTAACTCTGCTGGGGATCTCTCCTCCCTTTCGATTCTATCCTCCTCCGAAGCTCTGCTGTATTCTCCTCCTCCCTAACTCTATGCTGCATCTCCTCCTCCAACTCTGCCAAGGATCTCCTCCTCCTCCTAACTTCTACTGTATCTCCTCCTCCTGACTCTGGTATCTCCTCCTCCTCCTAACTCTGCTGTATCTCCTCTACCCTGTCTAATCTCCATTGCACTCCCTCTCCTCTCCACTCCTAACTCTGCTGTATCTCCTCCTCCTCCTAATCTCATGTATTCTCTTGCCTCCTAACTCTTGATTCTCCTTCTTTTATCTAACAATGCAGATCTCCTCCTCCTAACTTCTGTTGTATTCTCCTCCTAACTCTGCTGTACTCTCCTCCTCCTAACTCTGCTGTATCTCCTCCTCCTCCTACTTGTATCTCCTCCTAGACCCTCTGTATATTCTCTCCGTAATTCATTGTATCTTCCCAATCTATGTATTTCCTTAAAAAAATTCGGTATTAAATCTAGTAAACATACTCCCCAATCTCCATTGTATTCCCCTCCTAATCTCTGCGACTCCTCCAATTCCATTGTATTCCCTCTCCAATCTCTAATGTATCTCAACTCTGTATTCCCCTCCTCCTAACTCTCTGTGCATTCTCCTAACTCGCTGTATTCTCCTCCTAATCTCCGTTGTATCATTCTCCTCCTCCCTAACTCTGCTGTATCTCCTCCTCCTAACTCTGCTGTATCTCCTCCTCCCTAACTCTCTGATATATCTCCTAACTTTACATTGTAATCTCCTCATCACTTGCTCTCTACAAGTATCTCCTCCTCCTAACTCTACTGTATCTCCTCCTACCCTAACTCTGCTGTATTCATCCTCCTAACTCTGCTGTATCTCCTCCTCCTCCTAATCTTGTATCTCCTCCTAACTCTGCTGTATCTCCTCCTCCTAACTCTGCTGTATCTCCCACTCCTCCTCCTAACTCTGCTGTATCTCCTCCTAATCACTGTATTCCTCTATCCTCCTAACTCTTGTGTATCTTTAACTTATTCTTCCTAACTCGTGTATCTCCTCCTCCTAACTCTGCTGTATCTCCTCCTCCTAACTCTACTGTATCTCCTCCTCCTAACTCTACTGTATCTCCTCCTCCTCCTAACTCTGCCGTATCTCCTCCTCCTAACTCTACTGTATCTCCTCCTCCTAACTCTAATGTATCTCCTCCTCCTAACTCTGCTGTATCTCCTCCTCCTCCTAACTCTGATGTATCTCCTCCTCCTCCTAACTCTGCTGTATCTCCTCCTCCTAACTCTGCTGTATCTCCTCCTCCTAACTCTGCTGTATCTCCTCCTCCTCCTAGACTTCTGTATCTCCTCCTCCTAACTCCCTGTATTCTCCTCCTCCTCCTAACTCTGCTGTATCTCCTCCTCCTCCTAACTCTACTGTACCTCCTCCTCCTCCTAACTCTGCTGTATCTCCTCCTCCTAACTCTACTGTATCTCCTCCTCCTAACTCTGCTGTATCTCCTCCTCCTAACTCTGCTGTACCTCCTCCTAACTCTAACTCTACTGAATCTCCTCCTCCTAACTCTGCTGTATCTCCTCCTCCTCCTAACTCTACTGTATCTCTCCTCACCTAACTCTGCTGTATCTCCTCCTCCTCTGACTCTGCTGTATTCCTCCTCCTCCTAACTCTGCTGTATCTCCTCCTCCTCCTAACTCTACTGTACCTCCTCCTCCTCCTAACTCTGCTGTATCTCCTCCTCCTCCTAACTCTGCTGTATTCTCCTCCTCCTAACTCTGTTGTATCTCCTCCTCCTCCTAACTCTGCTGTATCTCCTCCTCTCTCCTAACTCTGCTGTATCTCCTCCTCCTCCTAACTCTGCTGTATCTCCTCCTCCTCCTAACTCTGCTGTATCTCCCTCCTCCTCCTAACTCTACTGTATTCTCCTCCTAACTCTGCTGTATCTCTCCTCCTCTAACTCTGTATCTCCTCCTCCTAACTCTACTGTATCTCCTCCTCCTCCTAACTCTACTGTACCTCCTCCTCCTCCTAACTCTACTGTATCTCCTCCTCCTAACTCTACTGTATCTCCTCCTCCTAACTCTGCTGTATCTCCTCCTCCTCCTAACTCTGCTGTATCTCCTCCTCCTAACTCTGCTGTCTCACGATCTCCTCCTAACTCTGCTGTATCTCCTCCTCCTCTCATCCTAACTCTGTTGTATCTCTTCAATCTCGAATTGATAAAGTGAATCTCTCCTTTTTAATTTATGTAGTTTTCTTCATAGGAATTGTATTCCACAGTATTCAATGAAGTGTGTATTCTCTTTCCCTCAACTCTGCTTATAAGAATCCAATCGTGTATTTCCTAATACAACAAGTATTTTCCTAATCTATGTATCCTCCTCCTAACTCTGCTGTATCTCTCCTCCTAACTCGCTGTATCTCCTTCCTCCTAACTCTGTTGTATCTATCTCCTAACTCTGTTCTGAATCTCCTCCTCCTACTCTGCTGTATCTCCTCCCTCCTAACTCTGCTAATTCCTCCTCCTCCTAACTCTGCTGTATCTCCTCCTCCTAACTCTACTGTATCTCCTCCTCTCCTAACTCTGCTGTATCTCTCCTCCTCCTAACTCTACTGTATCCTCCTCCTCCTAACTCTATCTGTATATCTCCTCCTAACTCTGCTGTATCTCTCCTCCTCCTAACTCTGCTGTATCTCTCCTCCTCCTAACTCTGCTGTATCTCCTCCTCCCTAACTCTGCTGTATCTCCTCCTCCTAACTCTACTGTATCTCCTCCTCCCTAACTCTGCTGTATCTCCTCCTCCTAACTCTGCTGTATCTCCTCCTCCTCCTAACTTCTGCTGATCTCCTCCTCCTAACTCTACTGTATCTCCTCCTCCTAACTCTGCTGAATCCTCCCTCCTAACCCCATGATTCTCCTCCTCTCCTAACTCTGGTATGTCTCTCTCTTAACTCTACGATCCTATCCTCCTCCTAACTCTAATGATCTCCTCCTCCTCCTAACTCTGCTGTATCTCCTCCTCCTCTAACCTGACGATTCTCTCCTCCCTCTAACTCTGCTTTGTATCTTTCCTCCTAACTCTGCTGTATCTCCTCCTCCTAACTCTGTATTCTCTCCCTAACTCTGCTGTATCTCCTCCTTCCTTCTATGCTGTATCTCTCCTCCTCCTAACTCTGCTCATTCTAACTCTACTGTATCTCCTCCTCCCTAACTCTGCTGTATCTCCTCCTCCCTCCTAACTCTACTGTATCTCCTCCTCCTAACTCTGCTGTATCCCTCCTCCTCCTAACTCTACTGTATCTCCTCCTCCTCTAACTCTACTGTACTCTCCTCCTCCTAACTCTGCTGTATCTCCCTCCTCCTAACTCTGCTGTATCTCCTCCTCCTAACTCTGCTGTACCTCCTCCTCCTCTAACTCTGCTGTATCTCCTCCTCCTCCTAACTCTGCTGTATCTCCTCCTCCTCCTAACTCTGCTGTATCTCCTCCTCTTCCTAACTCTGCTGTATCCCTCCTCCTCCTAACTCTGCTGTATTCTCCTCCTCCTAACTCTGCTGTATCTCCTCCCTCCTAATCTGCTGTTCTCCTCCTCCTCTAACTCTGCTGAATTCTCCTCCTCCTCTAACTCTACTGTATCTCCTCCTCCTAACTCTGCTGTATTTCCTCCTTCCAACCCATTGTATTCTCTTCCTAATCTCTGTTGTCTTTTTTAATCTCTTTGGGGATATTCTTTCCTCGAATTTATGATACAATTAATAAAAGATCAATCTACCTAAATCCAATCTGATTCTAATTGATCTTCCCAACTCTGTGATTTTCATTAAGCCCGACGCACCCCCCCCCCTAACTCTGCTGTATCTCTCCCCAACTTCGGTATCCTAATCGTACCCACAATGCTGTATCCAAGCTCCTCCTAACTCTGCTGTATCCTCCTCCTCCTCCTAACTCTGTGTATCTCCTCCTCCTCCTAATACTGCTGTATCTCCTCCACTGGACTCCTCTCCTAACTCTGAATCGAATCCTCCTCCTCCTAACTCTGCTGTATCTCCTACTGTCTCCCTTGTCTCCTCCTCACTCCTGCTGTATCTCCTCCTCCTAACTCTGCTGTCTCCTCCAACTCCTGCTGTATTCCTCCTCTAACTCCGCTGTATCTCCTCCTAACTCGCTGACTCCTCCTCCTCCAATCTCGCTGTATTCTCCTCCTCCTAACTCTGCTGTATATCCCTCCTGCTCCTAACTCTGCTGTATTCTCCTCCTAATCTCTGTATCTCCTCCTAACTCTGCTGTATCTCCTCTCCTACTCTCTCCTAACTCTGCTGTATCTCCTCCTCCTAACTCTGCTGTATCTCTCTGCTCCTCCTAACCTGCTGTATCTCTCCTCTAACTCCTGCTGTATCTCCTCCTCCTAACTCTGCTGTATCTCCTCCTCCTAACTCTGCTGTATCTCCTCCTCCTAACTCTGCTGTATCTCCTCCTCCTAACTCTGCTGTATCTCCTCCTCCTCCTAACTCTACTGTATCTCCTCCTCCTAACTCTGCTGTATCTCCTCCTCCTAACTCCTCCTCCTAACTCTGCTGTATCTCCTCCTCCTCCTAACTCTGCTGTATCTCCTCCTCCTAACTCTACTGTATCTCCTCCTCCTCCTAACTCGTATCCTCCTCCTAACTCTGCTGTATCTCCTCCTCCTAACTCTACTGTACCTCCTCCTCCTCCTAACTCTGCTGTATCTCCTCCTCCTCCTAACTCTGCTGTATCTCCTCCTCCTAACTCTGCTGTATCTCCTCCTCCTAACTCTGCTGTATCTCCTCCTCCTAACTCTGCTGTATCTCCTCCTCCTAACTCTGCTGTATCTCCTCCTCCTAACTCTGCTGTATCCTCCTCCTCCTAACTCTGCTGTATCTCCTCCTCCTCCTAACTCTGCTGTATCTCCTCCTCCTCCTAACTCTGCTGTATCTCCTCCTCCTCCTAACACTGCTGTATCTCCTCCTCCTAACTCTACTGTATCTCCTCCTCCTCCTCCTCCTCCTAACTCTGCTGTATCTCCTCCTCCTCCTAACTCTGCTGTATCTCCTCCTCCTAACTCTGCTGTATCTCCTCCTCCTCTAACTCTGCTGTATCTCCTCCTCCTAACTCTGCTGTATCTCCTCCTCCTCCTAACTCTGCTGTATCTCCTCCTCCTAACTCTGCTGTATCTCCTCCTCCTCCTAACTCTGCTGTATCTCCTCCTCCTAACTCTGCTGTATCTCCTCCTCCTCCTAACTCTGCTGTATCCTCCTCCTCCTAACTCTACTGTATCTCCTCCTCCTAACTCTAATGTATCTCCTCCTCCTAACTCCTGCTGTATCTCCTCCTCCTCCTAATCCCCATGCTATCTCCTCCTCCTAACTCTGCTGTATCCTCCTCCTCCTAACTCTGCTGTACTCATCCTCTCCTAACTCTACTGTATCTCCTCCTCCTAACTCTCTGTATCTCCTCCTCCTAACTCTGCTGTATCTCCTCCTCCTCCTAACTCTGCTGTATCTCTCTCCTCCTAACTCTGCTTATCTCCTCCTCCTCCTAACTCTGCTGTATCTCCTCCTCCTCCTAACTCTGCTGTATCTCCTCCTCCTCCTAACTCTGCTGTATCTCCCTCCCCTAGCTCTGCTGTATTCTCCTCCTCCTAACTCTGCTGTATCCTCCTCCTCCTAACTCTGCTGTATCTCTCCTCCTCCTAACTCTGCTGTATCTCCTCCTCCTAACTCTGCTGTATCTCCTCCTCCTAACTCTGCTGTACCTCCTCCTCCTAACTCTGCTGTATCTCCTCCTCCTCCTAACTCTGCTGTATCTCCTCCTCCTCCTAACTCTGCTGTATCTCCTCCTCCTCCTAACTCTGCTGTATCTCCTCCTCCTCCTCCTAACTCTACTGTATCTCCTCCTCCTCCTAACTCTGCTGTACCTCCTCCTAACTCTACTGTATCTCCTCCTCCTAACTCTGCTGTATCTCCTCCTCCTCCTCCTAACTCTGCTGTATCTCCTCCTCCTAACTCTGCTGTATCTCCTCCTCCTCCTAACTCTGCTGTATCTCCTCCTCCTAACTCTGCTGTATCTCCTCCTCCTAACTCTACTGTATCTCCTCCTCCTAACTCTACTGTATCTCCTCCTCCTCCTAACTCTGCTGTATCTCCTCCTCCTAACTCTGCTGTATCTCCTCCTCCTAACTCTGCTGTATCTCCTCCTCCTCCTAACTCTACTGTATCTCCTCCTCCTAACTCTGCTGTATTCTCCTCCCTCTTAACTCCGCGTATTCTCCCCCCCCTAACTCCACTGTATTCCTCCTCCTAACTCTGCCGTATCTCCTACTTCTATCTATCGTGTATCTCCTCTTCCTAACTCATACGCTGTATCCTCCTCCTCTAGAACTCTGCATTGTATCTCCTATATCTAACTCTGGTAACTTTTCTCCAACTCTACTGAAACTCCTCCTCCTAACTCTGCTGTGATCCTCTCCTCCTAACTCTGCTGTATTCTCCTCCCTCCTAACTCTGCTGTATCTCCTCCTCCTCCTAACTCTACTGTATCTCCCTCTCCCTCCTAACTCTGCTGTATCTCCTCCTCCTAACTCTGCTGTATCTCCTCCTCCTAACTCTGCTGTATCTCCTCTCCCTAACTCTGCTTGTATCTCCTCCTCCTAACTATGCTGTATCTCCTCCTCCTCCTAACTCTGCTGTATCTCCTCCTCCTCCTAATCTGCGGTATCTCCTCCTCCTCCTAACTCTGCTGTATCTCTCCTCTCCTAACTCTGCTGTATCCTCCTCCTAACTCTGCTGTATCTCCTCCTCTTAACTCTGCTGTATCTCCTCCTCCTAACTCTACTGTATCTCCTCCTCCTCCTAACTCTGCTGTATATCCTCCTCCTCCTAACTCTGCTGTATCTCCTCCTCCTCCTAACTCTACTGTTTCTCCTCCTCCTAACTTTGCTGTATCTCCTCCTCCTAACTCTGCTGTATCTCCTCCTCCTCCTAACTCTGCTGTATCTCCTAACTCTAACTCTACTGTACCTCCTCCTCCTCCTAACTCTACTGTACCTCCTCCTCCTAACTCTGCTGTATCTCCTCCTCCTCCTAACTCTGCTGTACCTCCTCCTCCTCCTAACTCTGCTGTATCTCCTCCTCCTAACTCTACTGTATCTCCTCCTCCTAACTCTGCTGTATCTCCTCCTCCTCCTAACTCTACTGTATCTCCTCCTCCTAACTCTACTGTATCTCCTCCTCCTCCTAATTCTGCTGAATCTCCTCCTCCTAACTCTGCTGTATCTCCTCCTCCTAACTCTACTGTATCTCCTCCTCCTCCTAACTCTGCTGTACCTCCTCCTAACTCTGCTGTATCTCCTCCTCCTAACTCTGCTGTATCTCCTCCTCCTCCTAACTCTGCTGTATCTCCTCCTCCTAACTCTGCTGTATCTCCATCCTCCTAACTCTGCTGTACCTCCTCCTCCTAACTCTCCTGTATCTCCTCCTCCTCCTAACTCTGCTGTACTCCTCCTCCTAACTCTGCTGTATCTCCTCCTCCTAACTCTGCTGTCTCCTCCTCCTAACTCCTGCTGTATCTTCTCTAACTCTGCGTATCTCCTCCCTCCTAATCTGCTGTATCTCTCCTCCTAACTCTGCTGTATCCTCCTCCTCCTAACTCTACTTGTATCTCCCCCCTAACTCTGCTGTATCTCCTCCTCCAACTCTACTGTATCTCCTCCTCCTAACTCTGCTGTATCTCCTCCTCCTAACTCTGGCTGTATCTCTCCTCCTCCTAACTCTGCTGTATCTCCCTCCTCCTAACTCTACTGTATCTCCTCCTCCTAACTCTGCTGTATCTCCTCCTCCTAACTCTGCTGTATCTCCTCCTCCTAACTCCTGCCATTCCTCCTCCTCCTAACTCTGCTGTATCTCCTCCTCCTAACTCTGCTGTATCTCCTCCTCCTCCTAACTCTGCTGTATCTCCTCCTTCCTAACTCTGCTGTATCTCCTCCTCCTCCTAACCTGTGTATCTCCTCCTCCTAACTCTGCTGTATCTCTCCTCCTCCTAACTCTGCTGTATCTCCTCCTCTTAACTCTGCTGTATCTCCTCCTCCTAACTCTGCTGTATCTCCTCCTCCTAACTTTGCTGTATCTCCTCCTCCCTAACTCTACTGTATCTCCTCCTCCTCCTAATCTCTGCTGTCCTCCTCCTCCTAACTCTACTGTATCTCCTCCTCTAACTCTGCTGTATCTCCTCCTCCTCCTAACTCTGCTGTACCTCCTCCTCCTCCTAACTCTGCTGTATCTCCTCCTCCTCCTAACTCTGCTGTATCTCCTCCTCCTAACTCTGCTGTATCTCCTCCTCCTCCTAACTCTGCTGTATCTCCTCCTCCTCCTAACTCTGCTGTATCTCCTCCTCCTAACTCTGCTGTATCTCTCCTCCTCCTAACTCTACTGTATTCCTCCTCCTCTCCAACTCTGCTGTATTCTCCTCCTCCTAACTCTGCTGATCCTCCTCCTAACTCTACTGTATCTCCTCCTCCTAACTCTGCTGTATCTCCTCCTCTAACTCTGCTTGTATCTCCTCCTCCTCCTAACTCTACTGTATCTCTCTCCTCCTAACTCTGCTGTATATCTCCTCCTCCTCCTAACTCTGCTGTATCTCTCCTCCTCCTAACTCTGCTGTATTCTCCTCCTCCTAACTCTGCTGTATCCTCCTCCCTCCTAACTCTGCTGTATCTCTCCTCCTCCTAACTCTACTGTATCTCCTCCTCCTAACTCTACTGTATCTCCTCCTCCTCCTAACTCTGCTGTATCTCCTCCTCCTAACTCTGCTGTATCTCCTCCTCCTCCTAACTCTGCTGTATCTCCTCCTCCTCCTAACTCTACTGTATCTCCTCCTCCTCCTAACTCTGCTGTATTCTCTCCTCCTAATCTCTGCTGTATCTCATCCTCCTCCTAACTCTACTGTATCTCCTCCTCCTAACTCTACTGTATCTCCCCTCCCTCCTAACTCATGCTGTATCTCCTCCCTCCTAACTCTGCTGTACTCCTCCTCCTCCTAACTCTGCTGTATCTCCTCCTCCTAACTCTACTGTACCTCCTCCTCCTAACTCTGCTGTATCTCCTCCTCCTCCTAACTCTGCTGTATCTCCTCCTCCTAACTCTACTGTATCTCCTCCTCCTCCTAACTCTGCCGTATCTCCTCCTCCTAACTCTACTGTATCTCCTCCTCCTAACTCTAATGTATCTCCTCCTCCTAACTCTTGCTGCATCTCCTCCTCCTCCTAACTCTGCTGATCTCCTCCCCCCTAAATCTGCTGTATCTCTCTCCTCCTCCTCCTCCTAACTCTACTGTATCTCCTCCTCCTCCTAACTCTGCTGTATCTCCTCCCTCCTAATCTCTGCTGTATTCTCCTCCTCCCTCCTAACTCTGCTGTACTCCTCCTCCTCCTAACTCTGCTGTATCCTCCTCCCTAACTCTGCCTGTATCTCCTCCTCTCAACTCCGTGTACTCCTCCTCCTCTAACTCTACTGTATCTCCTCCTCCTAATCTGCGTATCTCCCTCCTCTAACTCTACTGTACTCTCTCTCCTCCTAACTCTGAAACTCCTGTATTCTCTCCTCCTAACTCTACTGTATCTCCTCCTCCTAACTCTGCTGTATCTCCTCCCTCCTCCTCCTAACTCTACTGTATCTTCCTCCCCTAATCTGCTGTATTCCTCCTCCTCCTCCTAACTCTACTGTATCTCCTCCTCCTCCTAACTCTGCTGTATCTCCTCCTCCTAACTCTACTTGAATCTCCTCCTCCTAACTCTGCTGTATTCTCCTCCTCCTAACTCCTACCTTGTATCTCCTCCTCCTAACTCTGCTGTATCTCCTCCTCCTAACTCTGTATCTCCTCCTCCTCCTAACTCTGCTTGTATCTCCTCCTCCTAACTCTGCTGTATCTCCTCCTCCTAACTCTTGCTTGTATCTCTCACTCCTCCTAACTCTGCTGTAGTCTCCTCCTCCTAACTCTGCTGTATCTCCTCCTCCCTCCTAACTCTGCTGTATCTCCTCCTCCTAACTCCTGTACTCCTCCTCCTAACTCGCTGTATTCTCCTCCTCCCTAATCTGCTGTATCTCCTCTCCCTCCTAACTCCTGTTGTATCTCCTCCTCCTCCTAACTCTGCTGGTTATCTCCTCCTCCTAACTCTGCTGTATCTCCTCCTCCTAACTCTGTTGGATTCTCCTCCTCCTCCTAACTCTGCTGTATCTCTCCTCCTAACTCTGCTGTATCTCCTCACTCCCCTAACTCTGCTGTATCTCTCCTCCTCCTAACTCTGCTGTTCTCCTCCTCCTCCTAACTCTGCTGTATCTCCTCCTCCTAATCACTGTATACTCCTAATCTCTGCTGTATCTCTCCTCCTAACTCTACTGTACCTCCTCCTCCTAATCTCTACTGTACCTCCTCCTCCTCCTAACTCTGCTGTATCTCCTCCTCCTCTACTGTATCTCCTCCTCCCCTAACTCTGCTGATCTCCTCCTCCTAATCGCTGTATCTCCTCCTCCTCCTAACTCCTGCTGTGATCTCCTCCTCCTAACCTGCTTGTATCTCCTCCTCCTCCTAACTCTCTGATTCTCCTCCTCCTAACTCTAGCTGTATCTCCTCCTCTCCTCCCTAACTCTGCTGTATTCCTCCTCCTCCTAACTCTGCTGTATCTCTCCTCCTCCCTCCTAACTCTGCTGTATCTCCTCCTCCTCCTAACTCTGCTGTATCTCCTCCTCCTCCTAACTCTGCTGTATCTCCTCCTCCTCCTAACTCTACTGTATCTCCTCCTCCTAACTCTGCTGTATCTCCTCCTCCTCCTAACTCTACTGTATCTCCTCCTCCTAACTCTACTGTATCTCCTCCTCCTCCTAACTCTACTGTACCTCCTCCTCCTAACTCTGCTGTATCTCCTCCTCCTCCTAACTCTGCTGTATCTCCTCCTCCTCCTAACTCTGCTGTATCCTCCTCCTCCTAACTCTGCTTGTATCTCCTCCTCCTAACTCTGCTTTACTCCTCCTCCTCCTAATTCTACTGTATCTTCCTCTAACTCTGTGTATCTCCTCCTCCTAACTCTACTGTATCTCCTCCTCCTCCTAACTCTGCTGTATCTCCTCCTCCTCCTAACTCTACTGTATCTCCTCCTCCTAACTCTGCTGTATCTCCTCCTCCTCCTAACTCTGCTGTATCTCCTCCTCCTCCTAACTCTGCTGAATCTCCTCCTCCTAACTCTGCTGTATCTCCTCCTCCTCCTCCTCCTCCTAACTCTACTGTATCTCCTCCTCCTCCTAACTCTGCTGTATCTCCTCCTCCTAACTCTGCTGTATCTCCTCCTCCTCCTAACTCTGCTGTACCTCCTCCTCCTCCTAACTCTGCGATCCTCCTCTAATCTCTGCTGTATTCTCCTCCTCCTAACTCTGCTGTATCTCCTCCTCCTCCTAACTCTGCTGTACCTCCTCCTCCTCCTAACTCTGCTGTATCTCCTCCTCCTAACTCTACTGTATCTCCTCCTCCTAACTCTGCTGTATCTCCTCCTCCTCCTCCTAACTCTACTGAATCTCCTCCTCCTCCTAACTCTGCTGTACCTCCTCCTAACTCTACTGTATCTCCTCCTCCTAACTCTGCTGTATCTCCTCCTCCTCCTCCTAACTCTGCTGTATCTCCTCCTCCTAGCTCTGCTGTATCTCCTCCTCCTCCTAACTCTACTGTATCTCCTCCTCCTCATAACTCTGCTGTATCTCCTCCTCCTAACTCTACTTGAATCTTCCTCCCTCCTAACTCCCTGTATCTCCTCCTCCTAACTCTACTGTATCTCTCCAGATTCCTAACTCTGCTGTATCTCCTCCTAACTCTGCGATCTCCTCCTCCTCCTAACTCTGCTGTATCTCCTCCTCCTAACTCTGCTGTATCTCCTCCTCCTAACTCTGCTGTATCTCTCCTCCTCCTAACTCTGCTGATATCTCTCCTCCTAACTCGCTGTATCTCCTCTCCTCCTAACTCTGCCGTATCTCCTCCTCCTAACTCCTGCTGTATCTCCTCCCTCCTAACTCTAATGTATCTCTCCTCCTAACTTGCTGTATCTCCTCCTCCTCCTAACTCTGTGTATCTCCTCCTCCTCCTAACTCTGCTGATCTCCTCCTCCTAACTCTGCTGTATTCTCCTCCTCCTAACTCTGCTGTATCTCCTACCTCCTCCTAACTCTGCTGTATCCTCCTCCCTAACTCTGCTGTATCTCCTCCTCCTCCTAATCTGCTGTATCTCTCCTCCTCCTAATGTGACCTAACTCTACCGTATCTCCTCCTCCTCCTAACTCTGCTGTATCTCCATCCTCTCCTAACTCTACTGTATCTCCTCCTCCTAACTCTGCTGTATCTCAACTCCTCTAACTCTACTGTACCTCCTCCTCCTAACTCTACTGTATATAACTCCTCCTCCCTAACTCTGAGTACATCTCCTCCTCCTAACTCTACTGTATCTCCTCCTCCCACCTAACTCTGCTGTACCTCCTCCTCCTCCTAACTCTGCTGTATTCTCCTCCTCCTCCCTAACTCTGCTGTATCTCCTCCTCTCCTAACTCTGGAATCTCCTCCTCCTCCTAACTCTCTGCTGTATCTCCTCCCTCCTCCTAACTCTGCTGTATCTCCAGTTCCTCCTCCTCCTAACTCTGCTGTATCTCCCTCCTCCTCCTAACTCTGCTGTATCTCCTCCCTCCTCCCTCCCTAACTCTGCTGTATCTCCTCCTCCTAACTCTGCTGTATCTCCTCCTCCCTCCTAACTCTGCTGAATCTCCTCCTCCTCCTAACTCTCTACTGATATCTCCTCCTCCTAACTCTGCTGTATCTCCTCCTCCTCCTAACTCCTACTGTTGAATCCTCCTCCTAACTCTACTGTATCTCCTCCTCCTCCTAACTCTACCTGATCCCTCCTCCACTCTAACTCTGCTGTATCTCCTCCTCCTCTAACTCTACTGTATCTACCCTCCTAACTCTACTGTATCTCCTCTCCCTAACTCTGCTGTATCTCCTCCTCCTCCTAACTCTGTTGTATCTCCTCCTCCTAACTCTGCTGTATCTCCTCCTCCTCCCTAACTCTGCTTGTATCTCCTCCTCCTCTCCTAACTCTGCTGTATCTCCTCCTCTCCTCCTAACTCTACTGTATCTCCTCCTCCTAACTCTACTGTATCTCCTCCTCCTCCTAACTCTGCTGTATCTCCTCCTCCTAACTCTGCTGTATCTCCTCCTCCTCCTCCTAACTCTACTGTATCTCCTCCTCCTAACTCTGCTGTATCTCCTCCTCCTCCTAACTCTGCTGTATCTCCTCCTCCTCCTAACTCTACTGTACCTCCTCCTCCTAACTCTACTGTATCTCCTCCTCCTAACTCTACTGTACCTCCTCCTCCTCCTAACTCTACTGTACCTCCTCCTCCTAACTCTGCTGTATCTCCTCCTCCTCCTAACTCTGCTGTATCTCCTCCTCCTCCTAACTCTGCTGTCATCTCCTCCTCCTCCTAACTCTGCTGTATATCCTCCTCCTAACTCTGCTGATATTCCTCCTCCTCCTAACTCTGCTTGTATTCTCTCCTCCTCCTCCTAACACTCTCTTGCTGAATCTCACTCCTCCTAAATCTACTGTATTCTCCTCCTCCTAACTCGCTGAATCTCCCCTCCTAACTCTACTGTATCTCCTCCTCCCTCCTAACTCTGCTGTATCTCCTCCTCCTAACTCTGCTGTATCTCCTCCTCCCTCCCTAACTCTACTTGTACCTCCTCCTCCTCCTAACTCTGCTGAATCTCCTCCCTCTAACTCTGCTGTATCTCCTCCTCTAACTCTATGTATCTACCTCTTCCTCCTAACTCTATCTGTAGCTCTCCTCTTCGAATCTGCTGTATTCTCCTCCTCCTAACTCTACTGTATCTCCTCCTCCTAACTCTGCTGTATCTCCTCCTCCTCCTCCTAACTCTACTGTATCTCCTCCTCCTCCTAACTCTGCTGTACCTCCTCCTAACTCTACTGTATCTCCTCCTCCTAACTCTGCTGTATCTCCTCCTCCTCCTCCTAACTCTGCTGTATCTCCTCCTCCTAACTCTGCTGTATCTCCTCCTCCTCCCTAACTCACTGTATCTCCTCCTCCTCCTAACTCTGCTGTATCTCCTCCTCCTCCTAACTCTGTTGTAATCTCCTCCAATTCCTAACTCTACTGTATCTCTCCTCCTAACTCTACTGTATCTCCTCCTCCTAACTCTGCTGTATCTCCTCCTCCTAACTCTACTGTACCTCCTCCTCCTCCTAACTCTACTGTATCTCCTCCTCCTCCTAAATCTACTGTATTTCCTCCTCCTCCTAACTCTGCTGTATTCTCCTCCTCCTCCTAACTCTGCTGTATATCCTCCTCCTAACTCTGCTGTATCTCCTCCTCCTAACTCTACTGTATCTCCTCCTCCCTAACTCCTACTGTATCTACCTCCTCCTCCTAACTCTGCTGTATCTCCTCCTCCTAACTCCTGCTGTATCCTCCTCCTAAACTCTGTTGTATCTCCTCCTCCTCCCCTAACTCTACTGTATCTCCTCCTCCTAACTCTGCTGTATTCTCCTCCTCCTCCTAACTCTGGAGCTGTATCTCCTCCTCCTAACTCTACTGTATCTCCTCCTCCTAACTCTGCTGTATCTCCTCCTCCTCCTAACTCTGCTGTATCTCCTCCTCCGTTATCCTAACTCGCTGTATCTCTCCTCCCACCTAACTCTGCTGTATCTCCTCCTCCTCCTAACTCTACTGTATCCCCCCCTCCAACTTGTACTCCCCTAATCTGCTGTATTCCTCCTTCCTAACTCGTGAATCTCCTCAATCTTGCATTCTCTTCAATCTGATTTCCAATCTTGTCCCCTACGATTCCTAATTTGTTCAAAATTAAAAAACTCTGATCCTCCTAACTCCACCTCCTAACTCTACTGTACCCCTCCTAACCGTAATCCTCCTCCTAACTCCTACTGTATCTCACTCACTCCACCTAACTCTGCTGTACCTCCCCCCCCTCCTAACTCTGCTGTAGGCCTCCCTCCTCCTAACTCTGCTGTATCTCCTCCTCCTCCTAACTCTGCTGAATCTCCTCCTCCTCCTGAACTCTGCTGTATCTCCTCCTCCTAACTCTGCTGCATTCTCCTCCTCCTCCTAACTGCTGCATCTCCCCCCACTAACTCTGCTGTATCTCTCCTCCTCCTCCTAACTCTGCTGCATACTCCTCCTCCTAACTCTGCTGTATTCACCTCCTCCTAACTCTGCCGCTGAAAAAAATCCCTCCTCCTAACTCTACTGTAATTCTCCCCCCCCTAACTCTGGTACTCCTCCTCCTCCTAACTCTACTGTATCTCCCCCTCCTAACTCTACTGTATCTCCTCCTCCTCCTAACTCTACTGTACCTCCTCCTAACTCTGGCTGTATCTCCTCCTCCTCCTAACTTCTACTGAGTATCTCCTCCTCCTAACTCTACTGTATCTCCTAACTCTGCTGTATCTCCTCCTCCTAACTCTGCTGTATCTCCTCCTCCTCCTAACTCTGCTGTATCTCCTCCTCCTCATCCTAACTCTGCTGTATCTCCTCCTCCTCCTCCTAACTCTACTGTATCTCCTCCTCCTAACTCTACTGTATCTCCTCCTCCTAACTCTGCTGTATCTCCTCCTCCTAACTCTGCTGTATCTCCTCCCCCTCCTAACCCCCTACTGGGTATCTCCTCCTCCTCCTTCTCCTCTCTCATTTTTGTTGGGTGACAGTTGCCGGAAGTGGCGCCAAGCCTCTCTCCCTGACCCCTCCTTCCTTAATCCCAGCCCAGCTGTATTTACCCAATGACAGGGTGCACCACGATGGACCTGGGGTTGTCTAGGTTGGGTGTATGATGGCTCCTGGACTGGATCAGCTAGCTTCATGACTGAACATCTCTGTAAAGCGCGGGTCTGTCAGTAGAGGTTCTTTGAAATCCAGCCGCAAGCCAAGTCCTCCACGCCGTCCACTCTATTGGCAGCTAGCACTCCTCCCTCTGCCTGTGCAGATCAAAGCAGTGACAAAGCATTTAATACAGAGATGAAAGAGGAACACATTTAAGTAACAGACTGTCAGCTTGCATTTGCCCTATGTAGACCTGACAGAGAAAACTTGGTTTGGTCAATCCATGTTGCAAAAACAATACCACTGATCAGAGCAGTTTGTGGTTTATTTTATTCTGGAATTTTTCTTCATGGATTTACCACATAAGTAACTTATTTTACAGGGCTAATGAGTCGTAAATTGGAAGATGTTGTTTATTCCAAACGCGATATATACATTTTCAAGAAATGTTGGGAAATGAGCTTTTATTGTTTAAATAAATTATTAAAGAGATTGGTGTGTTTTTACTATCTAATCATGACATGTGTGTTCAGTGACAGAGACATGTATTTGTTTAAAATCTAACAATTGATGTTTCATTTCAGAGAGACAAAATAATATGTTTTTTGCTAAATAATATATACCTCTCACTTCAGAAATAAGTAGTAGTTAGGGTTTTACACAGTCAAATGTAACAAAAACTATATTTTTAATAAAGAAAATGTACAAATGGGATAATTGTAAATAACATAATAAAAATAATGTAAAAAATATTTCTAATACAGTAATATGAGATCTGTTTTTGAGATCAATATGAGATCAAACTTTTACATTTGACATTTTATTTCATGTAGATGTTCTGTGATATCAGAGCGACTTCTAAGTAAGTGCATTCATCTTAAGACATCTAGGTGAGACAACCACAAAGCACAGTCAAATGTAAAAGGATGCTAACATTCCATTCCAGCTAAAACAATGGATATATAGCATTTGGCAAAAATTACAAAATCATCTAAAACATCTAAAATCTAAAATCTATGAATGAAAAATCTGAGAGCAGTAATATTTTTTACACACACATGAAGGTACCGTATGGAGCAATCATTTCTGATGAAAAACACAAATGTAAAAAATTTGTGGATATTATAGCGTTTGGAAATAAACTTTTCAAAATATTGAAGTTCAACAACTTTTAGTAATTATGTGCCTAGTGTTTGTTTTATCACATTCTGGAGCCTGACTTGGAAATGTTACGTAATAGTTTCACTGCTGTCCATGCTCCTGTCCACTCCTACATCCCCTACCCCCTCCTCCTTCCTTCCTCCCCATTGCACTGCCTCAGCTCATAAGGCATCAACTGCCGTGGTATAAGCTCGGCTGGATCACATGCTGAGATCTCTGCATAAAATATATTATAAGGTAATATGGTAAATAATAAAAAAGATCATGATAGTAAATGGAAAAGTATTTCTTCACATTCTAATAAAATTGAACTACAACAGAAATAGAACGACATTTAATATAAATATTTCACTGTTTACTACATACAGTATCAGTCATCAATCCAACTAAATAAAATGTAGGATGTCACCAGTGCCGTACTTTCTGTTTGTAGATGGGGCGTTGGCCGTGTCTGAGAAGAAGATAGCATTGTCTTCTGCACTAAGTCCACTCCCTGACTTTAAATAGGAGGGTGTTTGAGGATAGGGAGGATAGCATGATCTCTGAGAGGAGCAGGTTGAAGGGGATGCCTCTGACAGCCAGCTGGCTGAGGAAGGCGAGGAACTGCGCACGCTGAGAGAGAGAGAAGAAGACATCCACTATAAAACTTCCAGACAACAACATCCTAAGTGTCACACTACATTGGCACTCGGGTATAAAGAAAAATATAAGGACACAGCACAGAATGTAAAGAAAAGTTGATAAAATAGTGAAAAAAATTCTAAATAAGGTTTGTGTGTTGGTTTACAACACATTCTCTTGCGCACGCTGCACAAAAGCCCATGCGTACACTCCAGAAGCAGGCTCAAGCTTGCTGTCTGACCAGGCTTCAGAATACAGATCTGCTCAGCGCCTCCTGTCTGCCTCAGTAAGGGTTCGCCACTGTAAACACAACACACACCTCAGTCTGACAGAAACATCAGAGTGGGAAGGATCAGTGGAGTATTTGTATCAGTGACATGCTTACCATATGGTTGTTTGAAGCTGGTGTACACACTTGCACTCCAGGGGTTGAGATGGGGTTAGACCACCTGAGGGTTAGTGCTTTACCAGAACTTGGTTGGCTTTCATCACGGCCATCTTGCCCAGTCAGTGAAATACATGGTGTGCTCAAACATACTGATGCCAAAGGGGTGGGGGATCACAGCACTCCATGAACCACTGTTTTCCTGAAAGGGAGATTATAAAATAAGGCTGGTGTATAAAAAAAGCCTATATCCAGTCGCATTTTGAGATTAGAGATCTGAATTGTTTTCCGTTCTCTTACATATGGTCTTCCAGACATTATTATAAAACAACATCTCATTCGAGGCTCTTTTTCGTAGGGAAAATATCGGCATGCTTCTACCTATGAAGACCATCATATGTGGTATTTCAATATAGTCATCAGCTGCTATCAACCCAGTACACCCGCTTGGCATCAATATTCAGTGTGATCCCTACACAGCCCAATTTTGTTCTGATGAGTCCCATAGCGATTGTTTCCATCCATGTAAGCCCGCGCTCCAAACCTAGCTTCTCCATTCAGAGAGTCCCCGGTCTGAGAAGAACAGGAACCTGTGAAGAAATGTTGGTTGGTTTGGGGTTAGGTACAGGTTACCAGTACAGTAGGTTGCTATGTACTGGGTGTAATATAGAACATTGGCTAAACTGGATTCCAAGCAAATAAGTTATTCATCCTTCCCAGCTATAAAACACCAAGATTGCAACTTTACTGTGAGGGGGCTAAATCAGGGTCGAAATAGTTTCTGGTAGTCTTAAACAAATCTACCTGGTAAAAAAAGTATACACCTCACACACATGGTTGCTGGTCTTAAAAAGTAAGACATGTATCATGCCAGATATACAGTGGGGAGAACAAGTATTTGATACACTGCCGATTTTGGGTTTTCCCTACTTACAAAGATGAACGAGGGTCTGTAATTTATCCATAGGAATTAACTTCAATTGTGAGAGACGGAATCTAAAACAAAAATCCAGAAAATCACATTGTATGATTTTTAAGTAATTAATTTGCATTTTTGCATGATATAAGTATTTGATCACTACCAACCAGTAAAAGAATTCCAGCTCTCTACAGACCTGTTAGTTTTTCTTTTAAGAAGCCCTCTGTTCTCCACTCATTACCTGTGTCTTTAACACCTGTTGCGAACTTCGTTACCTGTATAAAAGACACCTACTGTCCACACACTCAATCAGTGAACAGACTCCAACCATCTCCACAAATGGCCAAGACCAGAGAGCGTGTAAGGACATCAGGGATAAAATTGTGAGACCTGCACAAGGCTGGGGGATGGGCTACAGACAATAGGCAAGCAGCTTGGTGAAGGAAGGCAACAACTGTTGGCGAATTATTAGAAAATGGAAGAAGTTCAAGATGACGGTCAATCACTCGGCCGGTGCTGGGGCTCCTTACGCAAGATCTCACCTCGTGGGGCATCAATGATCGCATGGAGAAGGTGAGATCAGCCCAGAACTAACGCAGGACCCGGTCAGATGACCTGAAAGAGCTGGGACCACAGTTCTCGAAGAAAAACCATTATAGTAACACACTACGCCGTCTACATTAAAATCCTGCAGCGCACAAAAAGTAGTGTGTGTGTTGGCAGGTGGGTGTGGTCCCCCTGCTTCAAGCCAGCGCATGTCTGGCCCGTCTGAAGTTTGCCAATGACCATCTGGATTATCCCGGAGAGGAGGAATGGGGAGAAGGTCGCTGTGGTCTGATAGAGACAAAAATATAGTTTTGGTCTAAACTCCACTTTCGCCGTGTTTGGAGAAAGAAGAAGGATGAGTACAACCCCAAGAACATCCATCTCAACGGGTCGGAAGCACATGGAGGTGGCTATCATTCTTGGGGATGCTTTTCTGCAAAGGGGACAGGACGACTGCTACCGTATGAGGGGAAGTGATGGATAAGATTCGCGAGATCTTGGCCAATAACCTCCTTCCCTCAGAAGAGCTTTGTGAAGATGGGTCGTGGCTGGGTCTTCCAGCATGACAACGACCCGAAACACACAGCCAGGGCAACTAAGGAGTGGCTCCGTAAGAAGCATCTCAAAGGTCCCGGGTGGGCTAGCCCAGTCTCCAGACCTGAACCCAATAGAAAATCTTTGGAGGGAGTTGACAAGTCCGTAGTGCCGCTTGTGACACCCCAAAACACAGAAGGATCTGGAGAAGGTCTGTATGGGAGGAGTGGGCCAAAATCCCTGCTGCAGTGTGTACAAACCTGGTCAAGACCAAGACCTTTGCAAACAAAGGTTTCTGTACCAAATATTAAGTACTGCTTTCTGATGTATCAAATACTTATGTCATGCAATAAAATAGAATAATTAATTGCCAAAAATCATACAAAGTAGTTTGTTCTTGATTTTTGTTCTAGATTCACGTCTTCTCATAGTTGAAGGTATTTCCTATGATAAAAATTACAGACCTCCATTGCTTTGTAAGTAGGAAAAAAAAAAAAAAACCTATGCAAAAATCGGGCAGTGTATCAAATACTTGTTCTCCCCACTGGAGGAGTTGGAATGTATTACATTTTGAGTTTGCATCCCAATATTGGCACTTTATGTACATTACAGAAAACCGCAAATATAACAAAACCAGTTGGACATAGAAACAACGGATTTTCAGCAGCTTAAAAGTTTTATTAATTGAGATTAGAAAATATTGGTCAACATTCCACCCATGAGATCAGTCTAGGTTTGATTGAGGAAAGGCTACCAAAAGGTGAGACATAAGCGGATTTCCTTTTTTACTGAATTTGAAACAGATACGTAACCCATCCCTCTATGGTCTTTGTCTCTGGATCTACAGGTGGGCCAGCCCTAAATCCCACCAAGGTAGAGCAAGTGGTGTAATGCCGTTTCTTATCACTTCTAATTACCTGTAACACCTGGCTAGTCTCCCCTCTTGCAACTGTACTATTGGATTACAATGAGGCTCATACTTTTAATACTGCTCACTAATCCCCAGGACAATCTACTAATCTCCATGCTTATAACTTCCTACCGTGCAGCATGAGAGAGAGACGGCGAGATAGATGGATGGAGGATGGAAGGGGATAGAGGATGGGGGAGGTCCGGGATCTACTCACAGCTGGGTTCACGGTCTGCCTCAGGGGGTTTCGAGATTCTCTGCGATCAAGGCCACTCAAGTTTCGTATCCCGTACAAAATCCACCATGTCGATCCGGTTGACGCTGGCCTCCACCATAGTAGCGTTTATTGTTCACCCAGTCCACGGCCAGGTTCTCAGGGTAGTCAACTTCAGTACATTTAAAACCACCTGCATACTTGGAACCGTCGCCCATATTCATCGAAAATACCCTGCCACAAATTAAAGGATTGTTGTTAGAGATTAGCCCTTTGGTGGTTAAGGCTCGGAAACACATGGAGATATAAAAAGAGACATACCGAGAAACAGGGATGGGATCTGTCACCACATTACCCATGAGGTCGAAGGAAATTACTATATGGTTTGGGCTTTGGTTTGTGGTCTGACTTCCATCTTGTCTGTCTAGTAGCATTTTGTGGTGCCGGTCAGGTATTATTCCCTTGAAACTCCTACCCTACTCGATTCAAAGATGGCTGACCAGTTTCCTCGGAGGCTTGAAGCCTTGGCACCTAGGAAGGGATAGTGCTCTCAGCCTCTGTTTTCGTTTGAAATGAGATCCAGACGTCTAAAAGCCAGATATTTTCAGCTGACCTGTTTAAAGAGAAACTGAAGATGTGGAAGTAAGCTCATAGTTTAACCTCCCGAAGTACGTTCACTTGCTTGTGTTCGTCGGCCCCACTTTAATCGGCTGTCATTTCTTGCCATGGAGGTAGCTGATCTACACAGATATCCCAGCTCCTGGTACGTCCCTGTTTTTCAGCCTCATGGCTTGTTCCAATCGCACGCAGAAGGCCAAGAGGCTTTTCGAACAAAGCCCCTTGAGCTGGCCAAAGAATGCATATAACATGGTGGAAACAAATACTGCACGATCACTTTGAAAAGTGAGAAAAGTTACAAAAATGACACAGAGCTATGCGAACATCGTACAGTATATCAGACAGCATCAGTTTTCTGATTAGACATTTTGGATTCCATTCCCAATGTAATTCCCTTCGGCATTGCTGACTTCAGTCCTGTTGGAGCCATCAGGTCTGCTCCATTTGTACAGTATGTAACAGTGGGTGATTTCGTAAGAGATCTCGTCAAAGTCTCCTCTCCTTGAGGGGGAAGGTTCCTGTATAACTCAAGCCCCATTTCTCAAACAATAAGCCTTTCTATCTTGTGGACTGAACTATGGTCTACTGTAACAGGTAGAAGTTCCTAGCGATGCAATAGATTCCTTTAACAGGCCAGAGGAAAGCATTCACCCGATGGGGATTGGATGAAGTATCTGAGTATTCAAAGAGAAGTAATATTTGTTCTGAAATAGTATCCGTCCAGAAGACTTCATTCAGGAGGAAGTGGAAATCCACCCCCCGACAACGACTCCTCTGTTCCGGGAATGAACCAGGGTGCGTGAGCCTTGCCCATGGATGTCACCAATCAGCAGGTCTCGCTACGTGAGAAGATCAGTGAGGGTACTCCAGCCTATAGACAAGGCAATAAGTAAGACAACATTATCAGACATTTCATAATCTCTGGTTAGGAGCACCTGTCATATGCTTTTCAGTATAATTTATTTTTGGCTTTACTATAAGTAATCATTAATGATTTTACACATGAGTGGAAGAGATAGTGAAGAAAAACTATACATTTTAGTCAGTCAGCTTTGATAACCTCCAATCCAAATCTAATCTATGGTAGTACCTTTTTTATTTTAATTTAATCCATTTTATGTCATTTTTAGGGACCCATATAGCCAAGATAAGCAGATCTGTATTACAACAGAGAAAATCTATCCTCCAGGCAGCCTCATACTCAAAGGCAGAGGGGTCTATCTCTTGGTCAATAGCCATTCATTGGTCCACAGAAGCAAACGACTGGCTGAAACAACACTCAGTGCGCAACAATGCACCAGAAAGCAGAGCAGGCGGCAGGGGCTGGCAGATAGGAGGCTGGGCTGAGGGGTGGGAAGCCTCTGGCCTGAGGGAATGGGTTTGACATGCGAAGTATATTGGAAGCTCAACCGCGGCCACCCTCACTTCGGGTGCTAGGCTCTGCTGGAAAGATATCGGTGTGCTCTAGGAAATAGCCCTCTCGACAGCTGCAGTGATGGGTTTCCCATCCTGTCTTCCAGAGCGATCGACGCCCCACATCGTACAGTCATTAAAGTCTTACCCACAATAAAAGAAGAAAAACCGAAATGAGTCAGCACACATCCCATATTTCTATCTCTCTGTAGCCCTGGAGTTTCCAGTTCTCTCATTGTCAATGAGTGAATGTACCAGTATTTACCAATACAAGAGCGGCTGTTGTTGTGTGACAATGTATCCAGAGGGACATGGCGAGTGTCACTCCCTCGGGGACGCGAGACAGCGATGCTCACAGCTCAGAGAGGCACACCTCCAGATACCTGGATAACCACAGACAGACACACTATTACTCCCAATGGCACTTTTTCAAAATAAAGGTGGGTGTGTGTGCGTGTGTGTGTGTGTGTGTGTGTGTGTGTGTATGTATGTTAAACTGGTTGTATTGTTACTGACTGCAATTAAGGGCGTCAGCGAGTGGTGTTGGTCTCATCCCTCTCCATCTGGACATTGGGCATTCCCACACAGGAAGTTGGTCCATGGGGATACATAGGGCCTGAAGGGACTCGACAGGGCCATTCTCCAGGATAGCACTCCCACGTGGTATGGCATCTACAGAGAAAAAAAGTCATATTCATTGTCCTTGACGACCACCAGAGACAATAGAGAACAAAAAGGAGGGAACCAGTAGCACAGGAGTTGTACACACGCCACAATCATGCTTTGCTGAAAACAGCAACAATGTGTGAGGTATGCATTGAAGACCAGTAGACTTATCTTCCAGGAATGCAATGGGCTGAACTCAAGGGCACGTGTGACCAAACTTCATTGTCTGGGAAAACACTGTTACTTTGGAAATCACTGAGGGGGTGGGGGAGTGCTTCGAGAGGGTCTCACACTGGTGATGGAGGGTTCTAGCGCCATCTTCTAAAAAACACTACTCTTCAGAGCAGTGAGGAGGAATTCTAAAGCTCTTTGGAGGGTGTTGAGCCATTGTGCCACAAAAGAGGCACTTTGAATACCACACTGAAGATCGCGAAGCATAGCTCCTAGCCCATACCCACCATGTGGGGAGGGGGAATCAGGATCAACACAGAGTGTGTTCTCACTCATTAAGTGTGCTTCCCACTGACACCGCATATTTCTTTTCATAGCTCTGTGTCCAATATTAGAAATGTGTCCAGAGAGTTACCCAGAGGGACTAGTAATGGGATGGTGGAGGTAAACTGTAGCGCTCCATACCTAAGCCTTTCTCATCTGATTGTCTTCACAGTCGTCTTCTCCAGTCACAAAATGCTTAGACAGAATACAGCTGACCGCTGGGGCACGTGAAGTAGCTCCTGGTAAGGGGGATAGGCTACAGGGAGGGAGGGAGGGAGAGAGAGAGAGCGAGAGAGAGAGAGAGAGACGGAGAGAGAGAGAGAGAGAGAGAGAGAGAGCAGAGAGAGAGAGAGAGAGAGAGAGGGAGGCATGTAGAAAAGGTCAGATTAAGTCCAGGTTAGGGGGAGAATCTATCTGGGAGTTAAGATAAGAGGTGCAGACTCCGAGGTTGAAGATAGCCGCAGTGGTGCGAGGAGGGTAGAGGTACACACTGCAGTGCTGTTCGTCACTCCTGTCTCCACAGTCGTCGTCATGCGTCGCAGACGTAGCGTTGAGGCGACACATCTCCGTTGCCACACCTGGAACAGGCCACTGCTGCAGTGCTGATGCTGTAGAAAACAGACACGAAAACCCCTTCAGCCGACGTGTCTGTATAAGTTCTTCATCTGCTCAACCCTGCTGCTCAGGAAGAGGGGGAATACTTTGTTGAATCGTGTCGTCGCGCGTCATGGCCAGAAGTGGACACTTACGTGCAGTTGGATTTCGTCTGACCCGGTCACGGCAGTCCAGGACCTGGTCACAGCGCTTGGTTCTGGTTATAACAGGCACCGTTGGCATCATCTCAATTCTGTGTACACTCAGGGTAGTCTGAGAAGAAATTAACATACCAGAACAGGCTAATCATACTAGACGACATAGAACAACCCATCTGTGGAATAGTTCAAGGAATATAAGGAATCAGCATCAAATCATTTGTTCAAGAAGAGTTGTGCAAATTTTTGCCCTGTACAAACGTCAAATGTCTCTAGGTCTTAAACATGTCTCAAATGTCAAACGTCAAATGTTTTCAATGTCAGTAGTCTTAAACATTCCTATATAATGTTCGTCATGAACTCAAGCATTAATGACACCCTTGCAATTA
Source organism: Coregonus clupeaformis (assembly GCF_020615455.1). Lineage (NCBI taxonomy): Eukaryota > Metazoa > Chordata > Actinopteri > Salmoniformes > Salmonidae > Coregonus > Coregonus clupeaformis. The sequence continues at coordinate 97,732 of NW_025534947.1, forward strand.
GCCAAATGCCAACAGTCTGCTGCAGCAGATCATTATCTTAGCAGCCACAACAGCAGCTATAACCCTTTAATTCTATCAACCACAACGGTAGAAGGGCCCACCCTAATTGAACCAGCTGGTCACATGTGAAATATACCCTTGGCTGTCTCCCCATGAAGTCATGGTGACAATTCACCTCCGACATATAAAGCTTTGTACGGAACTTCATAGGAAAATAGGCTCAGCTTCAGGCAGTCTCAAACAAGACAAAATGGTAAAGCTAATGGGAGGATAAAAACTAGTTTTCTATGTACCACAAACAGCCTTGGCATTTTTTTGCGACATTGTGAAATTGACAAAGTGTGAGTCTAACATATCAGCACAATATGGAATAGCAGCTGGAACTTCAGCTTGACTAATCCACCAAGGAATCTGCCAGTATCAACCCTCTGACAACAAGAAGCATATTGTGGCCATTCTGTCAGTCAGTGAGGGCTCTTCATTTTACAAATTGATTAAAATGCCAGAGGAGGCAAGAAGGTAAGTAAGCCACACTGGGGGACTTACGGCAATCTCTCTTCGCATCAGCTCCGTTGGAGCAGTCGGGTCAGCTGGTCACACCTGTTGTCCCCCCTGGGATGCAGGTCCCCCCCATTGAGTGCAGCTGAACTGCCCACTTGGTGAGCATGTCCACCAGCTGCAGAGAGATTGAGGAGCAATTTAACCACAAGCCGTATAGTTCTCTGGATCTTAATTGCCTTTGTAATAGATTATTTGTTTACATTTTGTGACACCTGTCACATTGGTGAAAATTCTAAATGAAATATTTTGTATACTGTATGGTCTAACTCCCAGTACTTGTGTATTGGCTTCCTCTTTATGCAAAGTCACTCACTACTGGGAAATGACTCTCATTGTCACGATCGTCTGTAAGGAGGAGTGACCAATGCGCAGCGTTGAAGGTGAACATATTTATTTATATCAATGATCACACGATCAAAACAACAGACGATAACGTGATGTCTACGTTGAACACAAACCAAATAAGAACAAGAAACCACAAAGAATGAAAGCCTAACAGCTACTGCAGTAGTGACTCCCAATCAGAGACAACGAGCTACAGCCGTCTCTCTGATTGGGAGCCACCCTGGAAATAGAAAGCTAAACATAAAACTAACACCCCTGGCTCAACATACGAGAGTCCCCCGAGCCAGGCGGTGACCACCCGACTAAAGGCGCGGATCCGGCCGCCAACCAAACTACAACAGGGGAGGGACTGGTGGGCATCGCCTTGGCCCGGCGGATCAGCTGGCCCGGGGCAGATCCCACTCGCTCTCTAACCCCCAAAAGTACCCTGGTCCGGTGTGGCCCTCTGGCTGTCCGAGCTGATGTACACTGGTGGAGCGTATTGCTCCTAGCTCCGGCGTGATGCAGCTGACCCGTGCTGAACCAGGCACCGAGTGGAACAGGCACTGCAGCCGGACTGATGACGCACACCACTGGCTTCGTGTGGGGAGGCAGGGACGGCCCGAGCCGGCTGTTCGAAACGCACCCCCCTGACTGGTGCGCGGGGAGTAGGAGCGGCCACAAACCGGGCTGATGGAAACGCAATCCACTGACTTGGTGCGGGAGCAGGAACGGGCCGAGCTGGGGGACGGAGCGCACCCACTGACTTGGTGCGGGGAGCAGGAACGGGCCGAGCCGGGCTGAGGGCGCACCACTGACTTGGTGCGGGAGGAGGACGGCCGAGCCGGGCTGAGGGCGCTTACCACTCTGACTTGTGCGGGAGCCAGGAAGGTTGAGCCGGTTGACGAATGACGCAACCACCGACTTGGCGTGCGGAGCGAGAACGGGCCGAGCCGGGGCTGATGGCGCACCACTGACTTGGTGCGGGAGCAGGAACGGGCCGAGCCGGGCTGGGACGGGCGCACCACTGCCTTCGGTGCCGGGAGCAGGAACGGGCCGGGCCGGCCGAGGGGCGCACACCGACCAGTGCGGGGAGGGAACGGGCCGAGCTGGCGGATAAGCGCACCACTGATTGAGTGCGAGTGGCAGGAACAGGCCGGACCGTACTGGGAGACGCACCACCACTGGCCCTACGTGGGGGGGATCAGGGAAAGGCCCGGCCCGGACTGGCAACATACGCTTAGTACCTCTCGCCTGCCTCACATCCTCCTTCCCTGTGACCAGTGACTCCCGTAACCCTGGCGGCCTCGCTGCCCGCCGTCTCACGGGCGTTAGCCCCCCTAAAAAATTTATGGGCTTCACTCTACCCGTGGCCAAGGCTCCATCCCCTCTTGCCAGACTCTTGCACTCATCTCCTCCCAAGTCCATCCTCCTCCTCGTCACGCATTGATCCAGTCGAGGTGGTTTCTCCAAAACAATCAAAACAACAGACGATAACGTTGATGTCTACGGTTGAACACAACCAAATAAGAACAAGAAACTAACAAAGAATGAAAAGCCTATCAAGCTACTAAGAGACTCCCAATCAGAGATATCGAACTACAGCCGTCTCTGATTGGGCCGCCACCCCACAAAATAGGGCCGGAAAACATAGAAAATACCCTGGCTCAACATACTGAGGTCCCGTAGCCAGGGGCGTGACACTCATCACATGCACCATGGGCTAAGGGAGACACACAGCACATCCCATTTTGGTTTCTATCCTATCAGCAACAACAGTCAATATTAAGATTACATTTTTAGTCATTAGTAGGACGCTTATCCAGACCAACTCTACAGTTAGTGAATGCATACATGTTTTTTTTGTGTATACTGGCCCCCATGGGAAACGAACCACACATCCCTGCCCGGCCAAAACCCTCCCTACCTTGGACGAGCTTGGACCAATTGGCGCCTCCCATGGGTCTCCAGGCCGCGGCCGGCTCGTGACAGAGCCTGGACCGAACCAGGATCTCTGAGTGTCAAAGCTAGCAACTGCCTTAGACCTTTGCGCCATTGAGTCATATATCAAGGGATTAGAAATCCAGGGTTTACATTTACATTTTAGTCATTTAGCAGACTACTCTTATCCAGAGCTGAATTACAGTTAGTGAATGCGTACGTTTTTCATACTGGCCCCGAGTAGAAGGAAACGAACCCCACATCCCCGCCGGCCAAATCCTCCTACTGGACGACACTCGACCAATTGTGCGCCGCCCATGGTCTCCCGTCAGCCGCCGTGCGACAGAGCCTCGACTTCGAAACCAGGATCTCTAGTACAGGCTGGCGTAGTGCCTTGGACCACTGCGCCATAGGGAATATGTATGTGAAGGTCTGGCGCATGACAATGCCAGGTGATTCTTACACAAAGATACTTCTAAGAAGCAATGCTTTTGCAGCCTCGATACAATTTAACAGCCAAGGTGAGTAAATTTGACAAATCCTGATGAAAATGTAAAGGGAGAAGGTAATAATGCCGTCCAGTCCAGATGAGAAATTACTCAAGGCAGTCGGGCTGCATCAGAGTTGTCTACATAATCTGGACGTTCCATCACAATGCTAGTCCTGTGGGATGCATCGGCCTGTCCCACACCAGAACTGCCCCGGTCTCACAACCCCCATACAGGAGATATCATTATGCCTAAAGCTCTCTTCATTCCATATTCTGGACCAATTCTAAGTTACTTTTTTGTAATAACCCAGTCCCCAGGTGCATAATTCTCCATTCTCTTAATCAGTTGATCATGTATTTTTTAATTAGGTCCGAAATTTGAAATAATTCTCTTATTTTCCCTGTCTACTATGTCCAATTAATAGATCGGAACTCTCTTGCGTCTCTTATCAAAACAACTAAACAGTGTTAAGTGTGTTGGGAATGTCTCTTATTGATGAAGCATGTGTTAACCCAGCATTGAGAGGGCCTGGAGATGAGCTGTTATAGCTCATCCTCCAGAGAAAGTTATACAACTCTCCTCAGCACACTCATCCCAAGCCTCCTTTTGATGTTCTCTACGAGTGGCATCTGAGGAGATAAGGTACCACCACTTTACCATCCCTTGACGTTTTCCAGGAGATATTGACGAGGCAGCATAGTTCAGTGACAGAGCGTTCTGTCAGACCAGTCCGAATTGGAATGTGCAATTCTGATTGTCTCTCTCTGACAACCTGATTTAATGTGCATGCTGTTCCTTGTCAGAAATGTAATTGGAATAAATAGCAGTACCAGGTGGTACTCGCAACCCTCTAAAACCACATTTTTTTGCTGAGGAGATGCAAGGTGTGGTTGGTGGTGTATGTTTGTGGTTGGTGGTCCACAATGTCTTATCGACTACCCTTTCAACACACTCCCTGTTGGTAAATATGTACTGAAGAGAAAGGTTTTACACTCAGTACAAAACAAACCGAAGACATTTGACCTAGAAATAAACAACACTGTGAGAAATAAATCAGTAATGAAAATGCAATGACATTCGATTTCCCAATCTTACACTACCATCCCACCAATCAAATGACACACAAAATACAAAAATACAAATAAACATTACATTTCCAATTTGGACAATAACATTTTTGGATAATGATTCATGAACAATTTCCATATAACATAAATGTGTCAAGGGGGATATCCAAATCATTATCCGTAATACATAATGCATTAATACTGTATTGTGACTCTTCACAACATAGGTGAAATTGCTCACAGGGCTATTTTCATATTTCAGCCTTCCTGCACAAAATGTGTAGAATAGCATTTTATATCTGCCCTAAAATGCTTAAATCGGCCTGTTTTGACGCTAACAGTGTTCATCCTCCGCCTCAGCAGCGCTGTCTATTCGCACCCCTTCCCACAACTTTCAGTCAGTGTCCCCCATTCCTAATTGCGCGTTATGGGTGCGCTCAAATCAAATCCATTTTTACCTAAAGCCCTTAACCAATAAGTAATTTTTAAGAATGAAAATAAAAAAAAAATACAAAGAAAATATTAAATACAAAAAGGTGAAATAAAAGTAACACAAATAGTTAAAGAGCAGTAAAATAACAATAGCGAGGCTATATCCAGGGGGATACCGGTATTGAGTCAATGCTATGGGCACCGGTTATTCAAGGCCAAAGTGGTATTTTTGGACACTGAATTATGAATTCTGCCAAGCTACTCAATTATAGAACAAGTCTGGCGTAAACAATAACCTCTGACAGGTGAAAAAAGAGCAATTTACAAATGACTTACTACTGGAACCAAATGCCAAAAGCCGAAGGGAAATATTTTCCTTTCAAACAGTCATAAGCTGTAATGAATTGACTTGAAAAATCTAGCCATTCAGTTGACACATTTTGTGTGAGCAGACAGTTTATTATAGGCGAGTCAGTAGTTTATCATCTCTTGCTATGTAATGGGCTCTTCAAAGATGGATCACTTCCACTTGAGTTGTAGGGGTCATGGGATTGCTACTGCACTAAAAGCCTTGTGATGGGCTTCCCATATCATGAGGTCATGTCTCAGAATAATTTGCCGACACTACCAAACTCTCTTTTTAACTACGCCAGCCAAATGGGATATGTTAACTCCTTCACCAGCTAATGGATGCAAGCCTTTTCTGCTCAGTTTATAATGATAAATTGCTCCCCCATTAGCTCAAAAGGGTGCTCTTTTGTTGCGAGGGGCAACGATCCCGGAGGTTTCAGCATCATCTGTAACATAGGTAAGACAAACAGGCATACACCGATGTCGAGCAGCACAGTAACACCACTGAAAGATATTTGTTTAGCTCAGTACCCTGAACAGACAGTCAGAGCTCTCTATGCTCCATGCCATTACGATTAGATCAACTCCGAATACGAACATGTTTCAATATACGGTAGATATCAGAAGAAAACCATGGGTATGGTGACAACTCCAGGATATACTGAAAATGTAGTGATTAATTTTGTTTTAATGAGACTTCCAAAATGTTTTATAAAACCATGATCACTTGTTGCTTGACCCAGAAGTAGGATTGCATGTGTCAATGTCCACCAGCTAATCAACAAAACAAAACAAAAACAAATTTTAGAAGGGCAAAGAAATATCAATAAATAATAAGCATCACTGGACTTCAAGTTCAGAGGAAGACACTAAGAGAGGAAGAACACTCCTATAGAGGAAGGACACTTCTAAGAGAGGAAGAACACTCCCTAAGAGAGGAAGGACACTCTAAGAGGGCGACACTCCTAAGAGAGGAAGAACATCCAAGAGAGGGAAGAACACTCCTAACAGAGGAAGGACACTCCTAAGAGAGGAAGGAACTTCAAGAGAGGAAGAACACCTAAGAGAGGAAGAACATTCTAAGAGAGGAAGGACACTCCTAAAAGAGAGGAATCATACTCCTAAGACTTCCGAAAGCAACAATGCGGAGACACAATCCTGTCCTGTCTATACATTAGGTTAACAGCTTTCACATCCTTGCCAAAAGGAACCAAATATTCAGAGACCTTCCAAATGAAGTAGTGTGTTCCTGACAGTATCAGTTCTGGGGAAAGGTGTTTCTGGAAGGTCAAAGTGGACTTTTCAATGAATGTGAGTTTGCTCTTACATTCAGCCATAGTCTTCCTTTTTTTTGTCATTGGAGTAACTATTCCTTCAGGAATAAATTGATAAATTGATTTTTAAAAGCCAAAAATGTAATAAAATGGTCAAACATAGAGGCTATTAAGAGAAAGTAAGAGAAAAGTGGTCAATATACGAATTGCAAATATGCTCTGTAAGAATCTGGTGTCTAAGGATTGGTACTTTTTCGTTTGTGTCTTTGAGTTTTTGCCTGTTTGTTTCAGTTTTATGTTTGCTTTCTGTCATCTCTGAACCATGTCTTTCCCTAATCAGCCATCTGAAAACCCACAGCAGGCGAGAACCCCACACTATCCACAAGACAGAAAAAATGCCCTACTCCTGCCAAACAAAGAGGAGCAGCAGAGGAATTTTCATTGAATGACGCTCCCAATGCCTCAGACCCCCACTGTGAAATCACAATGGAACAATTGAAGACATGGCAGGGCTGAAACCTCATAACTGGAAATGTCAACACGCCAAAGGGACTATGGGGAGATAGCCTTAGAATGCAGAATACACTATGGCTAAAGGGAATAGAAGTCCACTCACCCACCACTCCCGCAAAAAGATATTGTCCCTTCTCCAAAACATCTCTTTCCAATCATGTGGGGCCCTGAAAGAGGTGCAGCTGTCATCACTACCGTGTGTTTGGTGCTTTTGCCTCGATCTCTCTGAATGTGCGTAGAAAACGGCGGGCAGGCGTGGCGTGCTGGATCCGTCCATGCTGTCAGGAGTGAATAGCTGCTGCTCTATTTCATATGGAAATCAATGCAAAGAAAGCAGTCAATTTGGTGAACAATTGACTTTGGCTCTACGGCCTCACACAAAACAGAGAAAAGCGCAAGGAGTTTGGTAGTGGCATAGGTCCAAAGGAGGCAATAAATAGTGTGTGAGGAATTAAGCTGTATCTAATTCATACTTGAAAAAACATTTTATAAAATTTTAATTAAAAATTAAAAACTAGGAAATGTCTAGAAGCAGCAGAAATTGAGATGTTACACTGCATTACTGCGAGGTCAAATATTTGGGTTCACTGCCTCTGACAGACTGTCACTCAACAAAATGAGCATTGAGTTAGCCTAAACATTGCATTCCTATGCATCCACATAATAGTCTGGGACCTGGGTCAATGAGAGTGCTGTTATAATGAGAAAGGATGAGTCTTTCATTTAAGCCAACTGTGCTAACTTCTGTTCACTTCTGTTCCCTAATAGACGTTACCGTTGCTCAAGGATTTAGGGCCTAAACTGAAAAGGAGAGCATGTGTGAGGTTTAGCCACACATGCTGGCTAGGGTTTTTTGTGCCTTGTAGAAATTTCAAACATCAACCCACAAGTGTTTTTTGTTGTGACATTGCTCGATATAATAGGTTGACACTCAATTAGTGAGAGAAACAAATGAAACACCTATTTGAGATAGTAGGGGAAATGTCAATTAGACAACCCCCAAATCCCCCCTGTAATATATAACGTGTGAACTGACACAGAACATCTTGTTGATCCTGGTTAACTTTTATCAATTTTTTTTTTCTTCTAAATCAATTACGATGTTTTTCACTAAGACCCTGAATGACCAAGCCTGTTTTGTGTGGGCAAATGATTGCGTTTCTGAAAAGACACTTAGCCCCCAGTAATTCATAAGCAATTAACCAGCAAAAACATGGTCTCGAACCGCCACAATCTGTATACTAGCAAAGATGGTCAACTAGCCATGACGGAGGTTCTTCGATTCACCAAGTCCAGTTCCGTCGTTACCTATTGCTGTATTATTCAAATCATCCCTACAAGTGTCACATTATCCATTATACTGACACAGGCATTTTACAACAGCTCTCGCAAAGCTCTTGATAATGAGCAACAAAAAGACTGCCCTGTCACACATTAAACAATCATCAAGCTGACCTATCAGACATTAGGCTCAATGGATTAGAGAAAGTAGCCTCCGTCCACATCCATCAAGGCTGGCATTTTCAGTCTATTTCTCTCAAACACATGCCGAAATGAATCCAGAATAAATCACCATTCTGCCTCACATTTCAAAGGGGAATCAACAGGTGCCATGATGCAAAACTGCAAAGATGCAGGAAGTGCATGATGCTCTGTTGCCTAGTCATGGAAATGCACATGCAATGGTGGGCATAGATTGAAATAGATGACTTTGATTACTTGTTGACTTGAATGTTCCTTAACCTATGTTGACACAAATCTTTGGTACATCATTAATTTTAAGGGACAAACCTGCTCATTATTAACTGACAATGCTGACAAAGTTATTTGATTCAATATCAAAATTAATTCTGGCCAAGACTGCTGCGATCCTCAGCTTGCAGGATCACTTTCGCATATTATGTACTACAAAAATGCCACTGGATCCATTTAAATTGTTTATTTTTGTAAATATTTGTGGCTTTTTACATGTATTCTGACTTACTTTCTTATTTGCTATTGTCTGGGAACGCAACAACGCTATAACAGGCTTAACGCAAACACAGCTGGTAAAAATGATGAAGAAACATAGTTTATTAAGCCTGGGATGCTACATGTGAGGTTGCAAGTACTTTCCCTTGTTGTTTACATACCAGTTTTTACCGTTGCCTCTAGGTAGAAATGGTCGCTTTCATGCAGCAGCTGCAGCGTAATTATTGGCTTGATTCACACCCTAAGGAGCTTACATACTAAGGGTGTGAGCAAAAAAAGAAAGCAGATTACAATTTGAGCCCAGTAGGCCTAGGGAATAGCTAGGCCTTACAAGAGAAACACAAGAGTCTTTCGATCTATCGCTGGGTATATGAACTAGTTTCTACAACATTTGAAAGAAAATGGGTTCTATAAATTACAGCTATATAATTAGTTATCATCTTGATGTGGGGTTGTGCACTAGGCAAGGCGTTGAGTTCCTCTTAGTATTTGTACAGAGTAACTGCAGTCCACACATATTAACCGCAAGTCAGCATGTCCCGCTTCTGTTACCTAGCAACGGCAAAACTCAGGCAAAAGTTCTCTAAGAACTTCAAATCTGTCTGAAGGAGGCTTTGTGCTCAATACAAGCTTTAATAATGCTTTAGAGTAAAATAGTTTTGTTAAAGAATTCAAATATTGTAAAATATTTACATTGAATTCAGTATATTGGTTGCCCAAAAAATATTTGTAGGGCTGGGAAAATAATGTGACCAAGGAGTTTGTAGATTTGCCACACATGGTTCCATTGGCTTGTTGTTGACTGATAGATAGCAAACACCTCACTTGACCCTATAACAAGATTATTGTTTGCCTATCAACATTTTAGTTAAATCATGTCCTCAAAAACATCTCCACTACCACAAATCAGCCACTCTACCTCATAGATGTTGTTGTCTAGGCAACGAAGTGGTTGCACATTTCCTTTTCGAGGGACCAAATATACAGAAACATCTCTTACAGCAGGTTCCATGAATAAAGGGTTTAGATGAGTTTAGGATACTCTTACCTGTGAATGACACCGGAAAGTACACAAAATCAATATATTGAAGAAGTTTGCAAGCACTGCTCTCACATTCTGATGCTGGGTCCCGGCTGTTCCGTCCAGCTCCTCATGAAGCCGGGCAGATGGAGGTGCTCTAGGGACTCTGGGATGCTGCTGCTTTGCCTCTCTCTTTCTTGTCCAGATGATGAAAAGGGGCGTAATAAAAAGCCAGATACGGTCGCCCCCCCAACCCCTGCCCTCCCGGATAAAACCTTTAAACCGCGCTCCTGGAATCTGCATAATTCCACGACCGGGCCTGTCTCATCTGCGCGTGATTTTGATATTGCGTTGTCCATCAGACAAAGCACGGTATTGTCATCACATTAGTAAAACAGTAACGCAGCATTTTTGTTGTTTCTTTGTCTAACCACCATTGCTCTCGAAGTAAATCAAATTAACATAGATGGTGTGAAATAGCCCTATTCACCAATAATTCCCAGGCCAAAAAGTGTTTTTAAAAGTTGAAGGATTAAGACCTAGGCCTAAATATGTATTCATTTACTGTTTATTTACTTTTATTTATTTCTGTAGCCTTCTATTTAATTAACTCCAGCAAGCAAACAAACAAGTACAACTCGGCTTAACTGTCTTTCTTTATTAGGCTATTGTAGCTTAAAGGTTTTATCCACATATGATCTTTCACACCCAGTGAGTGATATCGAAATTAATTAAAAATAATTTGTCATAAGAGTAAAATTGATTAATCAATTACAGTCTCACAATGTTAAGCCACATTTGCTAGAAGGTCGCACTTGTGTATTCATTGATTCTGACCGAAGGACTCAAAGTTATTCAGCTTCAGGGTGACATCTCGTGTGAGTACGACACATTGGGGTCGGCTCGAGTTAAGGTGGAGTCGCAGGATCAACATTCAATGCCAGGATCATAATAAATAGGCAAAATCTGTAAAATGATAAGACATCTATTAATCAATAACTATATGCCTGTAAATTGGTTTCACTATTGAATCCTGGAATTATAACCAATTCATCACATAGGCCTACTTTATGTCTAAAAGCAAGGTTTCACATAATAATTTCCAATTGAATATCCCCAAATTGTTTGAACTGAAATAAGTAGCCTATCGGTTTGTCCTTCCAGTCTTGCTCTGTCCCTTTTTCTGTGCATAAAAATCTGTTTGGTCTCTGAAGTGTGTTTAGGGGCCACTTTAGATGGGCCTCACGTTTCCACATGTGTTGCATGTAAACCCACTGTGTGGCATTTATGAGAGGCGCAGCCCCATCGGTGCGGTGCAGAAGAGGAAATTCCACCTGCTGCGCGCTGCCTAAAATTCTTCACCTGAATTTTCCGAATTCCAATAATGTAAAGAAACATTCGTTTTCAATGCTCTCGTGGGTTTGTATAGTGGGTTAATTTCCGCAACAACTAAGAGCGTTGGAAGCGGAGGCTCAACCTCCGCTGTTTTGAAGTTCCCACTGCTACCAGCGCTCTTGCAGCATGAAGCAAACCCTAAGCACATGCGCATATATTTGTGTGTGACTGTGTGAGAGCGAAGTCTTATAATAATAATAATAATAATGCTACCATTTAGCAGATGCTTTTATCCAAAGCGACTTACAGTCATGCGGTGCATACATTTTTGTATTGGGTGGTCCCGGGGATCGAACCTACTACCTTGGCGTTACAAGACGCGTGTCTACCCAGCTGAGCCACAGAGGAAGTCTGCATTTTGCTCATGTCAATATCTGCCGCACTCTCGCTGACAACATCATTATACGCTTGCTGAGTTGAAGGACGTTTTTACATGCGAAATTCGGTAACCTGGTTTGATTTCCGAAGCGTTTGTGATAATTCTACAGAATACGTTTCGTATTCTGAAAATAACTCGTTTTCGAGGTGGGATGTAGCAAAACCACGACCTACATGACATTAGCCAGCTAACTTGTTTACAATAGGCAAAGCTTCCAGGCGACTTGTGCCGTAAGGTCACAATAGCTCCTGGTACTCTGGTCCTCGGATCTCTTGGACCCACTACTCACTTTCAGGTCCAGGATTCGTTTCAGCCAGAGTTCAGCTGTTGCATTTACACATGCTTTATAGCACCGGATCACAAGAGGATATGTGAAAAGCCCCTCTCGAGTCACTGCCAACAGTGGAACCGACAGCGTTTTTTAACTACTTTGCAGATATGGGAAACAATCCATAAGCTCGGTAAAAGCTCAAATTCCCAGTTTAGGCTTCAAAACCAACACATGAGAGGTTTAAGAAATTCGTTCATTGTAGACAGGACAAGCCAATGCCATACGCACGAAAGAGTCAGCTTTCCCATCCACCACGCTTTGAATACAATGTCGGTGTACAGAAGCGATAAAGGACTGGCTTCTATTGGCAGCCCAATTCTGATCTTTTTCACTAATTCGGTTTTTTCTGACCGAATCAGATCAGTTCTGAACAGATCTGATGTGTTTTAAAATATCATAATTGGGCTGCCTGCATAAACGCAGCCAGTGGTCAGCAAAGCATAAAACCATGTCAAAAACACACAGGACGGGGCTGCTGAATGGGAGGACTGATCAAAATAATGGCCGAACGTTAATGGGCATGGCACGAAACATGGAAACCATGTGTTTGATGCATTTGATACCATTCCACCTATTCCGCTTCCAGCATTACCACAAACCCGTCTCTCCAATCCAAAGGTGCTCACCAACCTCCTGTGGCAGAACAGGGTCTCCAACCTCCTGTAGGTTTTGCTCTTAACCCCAGTTGTAACTAACCTGGTTTCAGTTTATCAATAGCTAATTATTAGGAATCAGCTGCCTTAGATTAAGGGTTGGAGTGAAACCTTTCGGATGGTAGCTCTCCAGGAACAGGGTTGAGAGCCCTGATTTAGGGACCACCATAAAAATACATACTAGATATTTTCTATCAATCTTTGCAAAATCGTGCCCTCTGTAAGATTCAAGCAGAAGATATTTACAGTTGAAGCCGGAAGTTTACACACCTTAGCCAAACACAGTATAAACTCAGTTTTCACATTCCATTTAATCCTAGTAAAAATTCCTGTCTTAGGTCAGTTAGGATCTTTATTCTAAGAATGGCAAATGTCAGAATAATAGTAGAGAGAATTATTTATTTCAGCTTTTCACTTTCATCACACATTCCCAGTGGGTTCGAGAAGTTTAATACACTCAATTAGATTTGCAGTATGCCTTAAACTAGTTTTTAATTGGGTCAAAATTTCCAGGTAGCTGTCCACAAGCTTCCCAATAGGTTGGGTGGTTTTGGCCCATTTCCTCCTGACAGAGCTGTGTTCCTTGCTGTTCGCACACGCTTCAGTTCTGCTACAGATTTCCTCTCTATAGGATTGAGGTCAGGGATTTGCGAGTGTCCACTCCAACACTCTTGACTTTATTGTCCTTAAGCCATTTTGCCACAACTTTGGAAGAGCTGCTGTGGAGGGTCTTGTCCATTTGGAAGACCCATTTGCGACCAAGCTTTAATTTCCTGACTGATGTGTTGAGATGTTGCCAATAAGCCACATAATTGTCCTTCCCTCAAGTCTGCCATCTATTTTGTGAAATGCACCAGTCCTCCTTCAGAGCACCCCACAGCATGATGCTGCCACCCCCTCTGCTTCACGGTTGGGATGGTGTTATTCGACCTTGCAACCTTCGCCCTTTTCCTCCGTAAACACAACAATGGTCATTGCGAGCTAAACAGTTATATTTTTGTTTCATCAGACCATTTACATTTACATCATTTAGCAGATGCTCTCTTATCCGAGAGCGTCCGGCGAAATTGGTTGCATTCAACGATGATCGTTGCGGGACAACCACTTTTTTTTTTTTTTTTTTCAAGTGGGGGTAGATGGATTGCTTTATACTATTCCAGGTATTCCTTAAAAGTTAGGGTTTCAAGTGTCTCCGAAGGTGGTCAGTGACTCCATTGTCCTGGCGTCTTGGGGGAGCTTAATTTCACCATTGGGGTGCTCAGACTTCAGAGGACATTTCTCCAAAAGTACAATCTTTGTCCCCATGTGCAGTTGCAAACCGTGGTCTGGCTTTTTTTTGGCACGTTTTGAGCCAGTGGCTTCTTCCTTGCTGAGCGGACTTTCCAGGTTATGTCGATATAGGATTTCGTTTTACTGTGGATATAGATATTTTCGTACTGTTTCCTCCAGCATCTTCACAAGGTCTGGTTGCGGTTGTTCTGGGATTGATTTGCACTTTCCGCACCAAAGTACGTTAATCTCTAAGAGACAGAACGCGTCTCCTTCCCTGAGCGGTTATGACTGGCTCAGTGGTCCCATGGTGTTTATGTCTTGCGTACTTTCATTTTGTACAGATGAACGTGGTATTCAGGCGGTTGAAATTGCTCCCAAGGATTAACCAGACTTGTTGGAGGTCTACCATTTTTCTGTGAGGTCTTGGTTGATTCTTTTTGATTTTCCCATGATTTTCAAGCAAAGAGGCACTGGAGTTTTGACTCCAAATGATGTGAATTAGCCTATCAGAAGCTTCTAAAGCCATGACATCATTTTCTGGAATTTTTCCAAGCTGTTTAAAGGCACAGTCAACTTAGTGGTATGTGAAACTTCTGACCCACGGAATTCCCGCGATAGAGTGAATTATGAGTGGGAAATAATCTGTCTGTAAACAATTGTTGGAAAAATTATTGTGTCATGAACAAAGTAGATGTCCTAACCGATTGGCCAAAACTGCACTAGTTTGTTAACAAGACATTTGTGGAGTGGTTTGAAAAACGAGTTTTCAATGTGACTCCAACCTAAGTGTATGTAAACTCTGACTTCAACTGTATATAAGCTGTACAGGGCTCTGTAGCATCAAATAAGATGCTAGAGCATCCGATATCCAAATAATGTTAGATTATTTATCCAATTTATGATGACAGAGACCTGTCTCGATCAATGAGTGAGAAGACTTAGAAATAGACACGATAGTAGTGTACATATTGTTGGATTACTTTATGGAGCAAAAAAATAATAATAATTAATAACAGAGCATTTTTCTAAATTCAAACTGATTTCGCAACCTGGTATAGACCTTTGTGAGACTCCTGTCTCCACAAATCGGAGGACTAAGACAGCATCGTAAAGGTTGGTCGAAAATTCCCTGTCTGTCTTTTAAAGCAACAGTACCTATCCTGTAACACCCTAGTAATGGATACCAAAAATCTTTGGTTAAATCTCATTATCTGGTGTACCAATCTGTAAAGCAAGAGAACTGGTGGATTTTGGGATGATGGGAGAGGTGGGTCATGATGAAATTGCCATTCCAAAGAAACATACAGTAAGTTCAGGAATACTTGTAAAGCTGTGAGGAGTGTAAGAGATCAAACTGCCATTCAGCTCTCGTGAGTCATCTGCTTGAAATCCAGCAATGTCCAATCCTCGAGAGGGATACAGTTCCACTTGGATACAGTTCTGCTGGCACACACACGTAGGCAAAGGAATTGTGTTCTGTATGCGAGAATCCACTCCCGGGAAGAAGCCCAGGCACCACACAGTATTATCTGTGAAGACCAAAAACAAAACAAAAGTATACTCTATTGCACAGTTTGAACAACAGTTGGAACCATGCCAGCATAACATCAACATTAGGGTAGACTAAGTTCGAACATGCATGCATGCATGTTGCACAGGCACAGAGATTACATTTACAACAATATCTAGCCTATATAAATAAATATGCGCAACCCTCAACGAGACAGATGAGCCTAGGTAGGCAGAACAGTATCTACCTTTCACAGCCATGTCTATCCCAAGGCATTCTTAGGCAAATATTTTTATAGTAAAACCATCTTCAGTTTTAGAGAGTTACAACAGTAAATTGTTGTATTATTGTTTCTCCTCACTATTTGCTAGAAAACAACGCTAGCTAGCATGGATATACTGTTGTTATTTAATCTTGCGTCATGCCTATAATTTTGTGAGAGAACGCATCCACAACCGATGTCAAAACTACATAATCATGTTACATAGCTCTGCAGTGATTTGTGGAACACATCTCACTGTCCTAGAAATGCCTCAGACATTATCAAAACAAGTCCAGATTCCCTGAAGGTGTAATTCCCCTTTAAGACTACCAGAACTGTCAGTGTATGGCAGCTGAACTTAATTCAACAGAGTACAACATAATACATGAACTGGCATGACACTTACGGTTGTCCAAACAGGCTACCAAAGCCCACGCCCAACAAGCCCACACCTCCATTGGCCCCCACCCTAAGAGTCGGTCATCCCGACAACCCGGGAAATCCATCTTCGGCTTGTGGTGGCGCATGCCATGGGGGGTGCCATCCTGATCTCGGCACAGGAGCCTGCGGCAGTGGGCGTCCTGGTGGCCGTGGGGAGTCCCATTCTGACCTTGCCTACTCAGGTGAGGAAACCGCTGCGTTGTCTGATGGTCCAGGGCTGTGAGGAGGGAGTAACCACCTCCTCGTCCTCTCTTTTCCACTTCCAGGAGGGTGTAAGAGATTGGTAAGGCGCAAGCCAAATCTTGATGGAGGACAACATCAAGATGCGGTGCAGAGCCATGCATGGGCGCCTCCCAGTGACTCATTCGTGCCGCTAGACCACGCTTGAGCCGGGGCTGAACACCCACACATCTTGGCCAGGCTGGAAGGCTGACCTCGACAGCGGGTGTCGTATGCCTCTTCTGCTTTGCAATTTGATGGGGCGTGAACAGGTTGTGTATTAACATTATTGTACGTGTATTCAGTTTGTAATTGAGAAAAATCTAATGTGAAAAGATATTAAATAAGTTGAATGTAACTCTCCGACAAATGAAAGTATCCTGACCTCTGATCCAGCCTGGGTGGAATATGAAGATGTTGTCAATATGAAGAGAAGCACATCATGTCCCTCCTGACCCACGGATTTGGACGACAAATGCTAAACAGATCATCAATATAACCCGCATAGAACAATGAGCCAGACCAACAGCTGGAAATATTATTTCACTGGATGTATAAATGTGAAGATCGTTTGGCGTTTCCACTCATTACCAAATAAGTGATGAGAGGGGAATCCCATTGGCCGGCAGTGGGAGAAGATGGAGCTAGATGGATTTGGCCGACATTATCCTGAAAAACTCAAATGTTATCATTGATGGAAACATTTGATCTCTACTACAGTTTTCTGTTCCCAAAATAGAATATGTTACGAAACAGAGGGAAGTTTGCACCGGTTGTAAAAAAATGTGTTGTTTAGAGAGTGCAAGGCGAATTGAGGTTATTGCACACACAAACTTCACAAAGTAGGCGTTCTCTAACAGAAACATGCTAATACAGTTAGAACGCCTTCAATAGGATCTCCCAGCTGCGTGCTTGCGTCTAGCCCTACTCTTGCTTTTTCTGCCCACCATGACTAATTTTCCATTGGAAACCACAGGCTGTGGTTTCCATCTTGTTGAATTATAAAAAATATTTGCCAAAATCACTACCCACGACATAGACGTCAGTTCAACGTCTATTTTTTATTTATATTTGGTTGCGTTTGTCAACTAGAATCAACATGAAATCAACAAAATGTCACCATGACATTGGATTTAGGTGAACAAATATCTAAATTCCCTCACATTGATGACTCTCGCAAATCCAATCAGTTTCCACGTTGATTCAACATCATCCCATTTACTTTTTTTAATGACGTAAAAAATGTTCATTCAACCATTCATTCCCGAGTGGGTAAGAGCAAAAAAAAAACTGTAAGGAGGTCAGTCACCTTGGAGGTGGTGTCCTTCAGGTTGATGACACCAGACTCCAATCATTTTCATGATACAAGTCGTTTCCCTCACTCCCTTGTGTAGCGGAAGGAATGTCAGACAATATACAGTATAAGGACATGCTTCATGATAGAAATCTGAACATAGTCACAGTGCTTTGAAAAGTTGATTTAATAATAATACTCCTCAGTGGATATATTTTTACTAGGAAATGAATTGTAGGTCCCACGAGGATAGAATATACGGTGTGTGTGTAGGTTCCTCACAGCTTGAATCACATTATTATTTTCTCCATACTAACTACATTAGTAACATGTTTCCTGTGGGTTGGCAGACTCTCTGTAATACCTTCCGTGAATACTTGGGGGAGTGGGTCACCCAGCACGTCTCAGTAAATCTACTCTAAGACAAGAATTTGCCACAAAGGTTTGTATTCTAATGCCCTATGTTATGTTGTTTAAAGTAGACCAACATAGTTATAAAAATGTAGCCAGTGTTAAAGGTGGAAATGGAAAAACCGTGTCAGTGCATTAGGTGAAATGAGGGCTTATAGTGCTCCATTTGAAAATGAAGGCATATTTTGTAAATAAACATGATATAAAACACATAAACAAAGCAGGTAAGGCCACATTCATTATTATGTTACCATAGGAGGAACTGTCTGTTGAAACACATTCATCAATTTACAGAATGCAATGGATAATTCACGAATTCAATCGTTTATTTTACAGTTTAAAAATATGACAATCAAAATGGAAAAACAATATCAAATGGTGCAGGGAATTGTGGGGAATTACTCTCCTATTTAAACTAACAATAGACACATATATACATGTAACATCACTAAGCAGTAACCCCATGTGCTCAAGTCATAAGAAAAGTCATGGGGCGAGTGACCTACTAAAGACTTCAGCTAAATAACAATGTACCTCTGATCCTTAGGCCAAACGTTTAAATATTGGCACATAACCATTTGTTAATACTTTCACTTGTTATATTTTAGCATTGCACGCTGGGAGGACTTTGGTTTTCTTCTGTTTGGTTCTCTTCGTGGACTACATTAATTCTAACTGCAAATTGACCGATATATGGTTATTCTGCAGTCAGAATTTTCTGCTGTCTTAAGTTGGCCGTGCAGCATTTGTGGTTGTATGTCCTCTGCAGAAGTCAGGGCATTCATACTTCTTGCGCTTCGTGAGAGCAGCGCAGAGCTGTTGTTAAGGAAGTGAGTTTGTGTTTGCTACCCAGGCCGCCCCCGCCCCACCTACTGTCAACAATCATGTCAATGCGGAGCTATACAGACCCTCCGCATTGACAAAATGTGCGACG
Source organism: Coregonus clupeaformis (assembly GCF_020615455.1). Taxonomy (NCBI): domain Eukaryota; kingdom Metazoa; phylum Chordata; class Actinopteri; order Salmoniformes; family Salmonidae; genus Coregonus; species Coregonus clupeaformis. Next base: position 116,779 of record NW_025534947.1, read on the forward strand.
TAATGGCGACGCATTAGAGAGAGCTAAAGCGCTCTGCTTGCCAAGGCAGTTCCACCAGTGTCACATCTGCCATACTGCGCTTCTCAACCACATTTTCGGATCAAGCATTTGGCTCTACCCTACGAGGTCCGAGCCTGGCTGGTTACCTCGTTTACCTGATAATTAATTGCAACCACCTGCTGTCCCAGGTCTGAAGCAGTCCCTGATTAGAGGGGAACAATTAAAAAAACGCAGTGGAATTGGCTTCGAGGTTCAGAGTTGAATTTTGGGGTTCTAGAGTCTATGCATCAACATGGTTCAAATTAATCTAGGATTAGAGCTAGAAAACTAGGTTTTGTAAATCTAGGTTTATAATTAAGCAGAGATGTGTTGCACCATCAATTTTTAAATCTGGATCAGTAAATCGGTGATTAACGGTTTTAAACTGGAATAGTGATATGTTACACCAATATATGAGGTATTTCGTGAGTTGAAAGCAAGTAGCTAGTCTACTTGACAAATGAGGCCCACAAAGTTGCTGTTCCTTGAAAAAAAAATAATAACAATGCTAATTTTAGAACTACTGCAATCGTGAAAGGTTCTCATGGATTGGCTGATTTGAAATAAAATCCAGTTCTTTACCAGTACTAGACAGAAAATTAATTGCTAGTGTAGCTAGTTAGTTTATAAACCAAGCTAGCTAGCATAAAATATAATTTATTGTCATTACTTAACGTTTTTTAGCATTTATTATTTGTCCGCTAGCTACCTGATCATGGCACGTCAAAAAGTTCGGTCTGCTTATGCAACAAAAAACATCTTGTCGGAGCTGATGGAGGAATTTAGTAACGTACTGAGGATAAAAAGACAGACAACACGACTGTCAAAAAGAAGGAAGACACCTGGGCCATTTATGTACAGAATTTACGGATCGAACACGGATTAAAGAGCGGCACAAATCGGATGAAAGGCTATGGAGGACTAAAGTTACGCTAAATTATTAATTAATTAATTCAAATTAATAAAACATAAATGTGTAATTAAATGTATCATTAATTAATTCAAATACGAGTTCATTTTCATGTAAAAATACATATATATACAATTTCACTATTTTACATTTACATTTCAAGTGGTCTTCGCGTTGCAGTGATTCATGAATTACTTAAAACTGTCAAACTGACCCATCAAAGTCAGTGGGCTAACGCGAACAGTCGTGATCCATTGCTTTGGTCCGAAGTAGAGTAGGCCAACCTGGATAGAGACAATGGAGGATCTCCGTGAACTTTCCAGGAGGTTGGTTAGAGATATTTTAAACTTAGCAGAGGATGTAGAAGCAGGACCTCCAAGGACATTATCCGGAATTGATTTTGTCTTGGCTGATGCAGAGGGTAACCAATCAGGCGTTAGGTTCACTTCTTACCAAGTTTTTGATGGGTCAGTTTGACAGTTTTAAGTAATGGTCAGGGAAGCATCAACGGCAGGACCATGAAATGTGAAACAGCAAATAGTGAAATATTACATATGTATTTTACATAAAATGAAGGTATTTGAATTAATTAATGTACAATTGTTAATAACACGATTATGTATCTAATTTAACAATAATTAATGACACATTTAAGTAATATTTAATGGGTATCTATTTATTTAACGTGGTATTTAGTCCTCCATAGAAGCGCGTGATGGAAAACTTAAACGTGAAAGCAAAAAGGTGGCCGGGGCTATTTCCAGACCGGAGGGGGCCTCCGTCTAAGGGGAATTGATCCTCTCTGCCAGAAGATATGCGAGATGATTTCAGCAATTTGCCCTCTCCTTAACCCCTATGATGACGACGGACAACTGACCCACCAATATTTAGTAAACATAAATAACGGGTAAACATCAATGACTATAATGCACGTTAAAACTAATCGTTAATGCTACTTCACTACAATGTTACCGTTATCAGGCCCAGACAGCATGTTTCTAACTTCATCATTCGTGCCGCTGGGCTAATCACAAGCCCCAATTCAATTGTTGTACGTCAAATAGCCTACTAATAATGAGTACATTTTCCTGTCTTTCCTTTCCTTTAGTTGAGCTTGACACCCTGTGCCGTGGAGAAACAGCAGTGCCTGGATCTTTTGCCACCAGCAGCAAAAACACCAGACAGGCCAAGCAATACACCCCAGAACTGACATGAACCAAGCTCAGGTGATGTTTTGGAGCTGAAGAGAGAAACATCTTATCGCAGATTGAGGTCCTGAATTTACAAAAAGAGCTCACTGCAAATTCAGAAACAGAAAGTGCTTCAGGGAAACAAATGCCCACTGTGTAAAGAATGCTTTGATCTTTTTATTTATTTAAGAAATTATTTATTAAAACAATTATTTATTAACACAATGCTTTCCCAAGCAATTTGAGTGTCCTCCAGTCTTGTCCCCCCACTTTTGTGTTCTGGTGCTTCCAATTCCAATCTGTAATGGTATTGAGAATAACAAAGTCTAAAACATATATTTGAATACAGATAGCCTAAATAGGAATTGTTTGTGATCAAAATATAATGTTGCTTTTTACATGTTACCAATGTTACATTATATACACCTTAGGCTGCAAAATGGTTACTCAATCAGTTCTCTCTAAGCATTCCGCATTTCGCATTGGCAGCATGTTGACCTGGCCATCTTCGCATTCTCCTCATGTAGGTCCTCCTCAGGTAGCTCGTATTCTTGTCTCTTGCTAAAGTTATACAGAATCGTACCGCAATAACGAGTTGTCAGTGTAGTGTCCATCTTTGTGCAGTCCCCCTCTGAGGCACGGGAATCTTTTTCCACACTCCAAAAACTATCTATGAGGACCTCTTGCCCAGGATATGAGAGGTGTTGTATTCTCTCTCTTGAGGTGTCTGGGGGTTTAAAAAGAGGAGTCATAAGGTACCCGCGACAGGCATATCCATTGTCACCTAGTAGGTCTGTATATGCCCCCCCTCTAGCGTTGCAACAGACAACTATTGTCAAAGATTCTGCTGTCATGGGTGGATCCCTGTGTCATCTAGCTTACGATGTTGGTGAGGCTCTGACCTTTGTCATCACAGACAGCCTGCACGTTGATGGAGCAGTAACTTTCCGATTATGGAATAGTTCTACATTCTCATCACCAAAGTTGCGGAACAGAATGTGGTATGTCTATTGCCCATAGTACACCTGGGAATCTAGCTCTCCTGTAAAATCCAGCTGATGTTTCCTCTGTTGGCTTGAACCTTGTGTACTGATTCTTCAGGACCGGCAATAGCACTGGACACTCTGGCACAATCCTCCTGCAGACGGTTGAAACCTGTGAGTCCAAAAGGTCCCCATCCACCATCTGGGAAACATCCAGTTGCGTAGAATTGTAGGGTCCTGCCCAAGAGCTGAAGTAGTGGGGGTACAGCCGGCTTTCTAATACTCCCATGCTTAATGGTTGGTCCAACCTTTCTTTCCAGTTGCATCACAGATCCTGCAGAAGCGGTGGACGCCGAAAACTCATCATTATCATAAAGTTCAACAGGATTAAACTCTGTCTCTAATTATTATCTGAGGAACTCTGTCGTTTTGGTCTCTCCACAGTAGAAATGTCTTTGCCATTTTATCAGTTAAAACCACTCAAGTGGCAGTTTAGAATTAATCTCCAATCTAAATGTGTTCTTTTCCCCTTATTTTATTGAGCAACAGGCTTAAAATTAACCTTTATTTTTACAGGCACCTTGTGTAAAAATACTGAACCTTTGGAAAGTTATCTAATTGAATTTTCTATAAGCTTGGAATACTTTTTTCATGTGTGGAATCAGACCTCTTGTATATTGGAACCCAACATGCATAGGGTTAAGACGAAGAATATCTGTAGGAGCATGTTTAAAAGGGCATTAGTTGCGATGACTATATTTGACTGAGAGACCAGAAGACAAATTACGACTGGACTGCTGACTAACTACTTCCATTATGACATTTCTTTGTTCTCTTTACTCCTTTCTCTAGATACAATGTGTGTGTCCCTGGGAGCAAACCTGGCATCTGTGCATAGCTTTGCGGATTACAAACATCTACAGGCTGTGGTGGGGGGGAACAAGAATGGTAATGTTACCTGCTCTGGATTGCGGAGGATATGGATTTTCAGCTTAGATGGGACAAAGGTACGAATTATATTTTGGAGTAAAAATAAATCAAGCTTTATTTATATAGCACATTTCCAGACTTGAAACTTATGAAAATAAAAACAGAAATATTTACTAACACAACAGAGGATAAACAAAATAATAAACAAAATAAGCGTAAAAGAGATAAAAAGGTGTGTTTTAAGATATGACCTAGTGTCAGTTTCAATCCCTTCAGGTTCTCTGTGGGCTGTGCCAGAGGCTGAGGCACCAGCCACTAAGGCCTCTCCATGCCTCTTGGTCTAGGCTTCTGGGATGATTAAATGTGCCTGAGGGGACATCTGGTACATAACTCAAAGACATGTCTATGGTATTAGGGTGCCTGGTGTGGATTGATTTAAGCTCCAATAGAACTCATCTTTAAATGGATATAAAACTCACAGGCATCAGTGCAGAGACCTTGAAAACCGGTGTGATGTGTGCTCTCCGTCTGGTCTTGAGTCAGTACCCTGCTGCAGCAGCATTCTGTATGTTTTGCAGTTGTGTGGCTTTCTTGGGTAGACAGGAGAGCATTACAGTAGTCAAGCCTGCTTGTAATAAAAGCATGGATGTGTCTCTTTGTATCAGCACAAGAGATAGAAGCAGCCACATTACCTTGGCAATGTTCTCAGGTAGTAAAGCTATTTTGGTCACATTCTTAATGTGTAGTATAAATTTGGTCAGGAGATCTAAAACCCTAGATTTTTTTTTTTTTTTACCTAATTGTTGAATCTTTATTGCCCATTGAATTGAAATGTGTGTACATATTCTCTGCTTGTCCAATAATAAACATCGAGATCTTGTCTTGATTTGTGGAAGTTATGTAAATATCCGTATTTAGAAATCACTATTTAATCTAATTTATCTCATGGACCTAAAATCATATTTAAATATAGGGTGTGTATACGTCTATATTAGCAATGACAATCAATGCGTGTTTTTCTAATAACCTACTGCCAAAGGTAAGTAAAAGATGCCTTCATGAAATGGCTCTCTGAAAAGTCTCCCAATAAATGCTACTTGAGTAGGGTATTTTTAAATATATATTTTGAAGTTCTGACACCTGTGGTGATTCCCAGGCGGTCTCCCATCAGTACTAACAGACTGACCCTAGATGATTATGGCTACAACATCATACACATGTATTTAATACTTTTATTTTGTTTTCTCATTAGTCCTTGGCTCATGTGCGCTTTTCAATGTCCCTCCCAGCTTACAGCCCGCCTGGCCTTCTTGTATCCCTGCGTCACCAATGTCCCGGAGGAAGCATCGGCCTTGTGGCCGGGTGATCAACTTGCCGGGCGTCCGGCCTATCTAAGAGTCGCTAGAGCACAATGGGCCAAGCTAAACAGCCACCTACCCCAGGACCTAAAGTATCTGGTTTAAATGTGTAAGTATCAAAAGTGAAAGTAAATGCTAGACGTCAAAGACCTTCCTGGTAATCTTAAACCAATGGATCCACGAAATTGAGCGCTGACTTGTTTTTTATTATTGATTTCCCACCGTTTATAAATCAGACAGCCATCCAAAACCTTCCCTGGACCATGGCAATGTCCTCTGTCAAAATAAACGTATTGCCTTCCTCTGGAGTCGGCTGCATCGTATATTTGTCACTTCACGCAGCCATAAAGTCAAAAGGGCGGTCCTTAGAAAAACATTTATCCAGCGGCTTTGCTTCGCGAACAAAGCAATCGCTGGAATTGTCTGAACTGCGGATCTAATGCAAAACTTTCGTAGCTCTACGATCAGAATGTGACCTACACACTGCTTAGACCTAAAATAAGTAAAGAAGTAATTTTGTGTGAAGTCAAAAATTTGTTTTTCTACGTCTGGTGAACTCACACATTATATGCTCAGAACAACAAAATCAGTCCTTTTTACATAGGACTACACATTAATAAAATATTGCCAGTTGCTAGATTGGCTAAAACATGGTGAAACAGTGCAAACAGACTGCACCTTATGAATGGGCAAAGCCAGAACTACTCAGACACATTGCAAATATTTGAGTTTAGTGTGTTCACATAGATCAGAGGCAGTAAGAGAGTCGTGAAATGGTTCAATTTGTCTGCACTCTGGAAGCATGTAAAATATAACGTACTTGTAGGTGTCAGGAATGTATGGGAGTAAGTGAGTTGCCAAAAAATATAAATACTCAGTAGATGCCCCAAAAAAACAACTTGCACTGTAAGTAGTACTTACAAATATTTTACTCAGTTACTTTACCACTGTGTTCAGGTAAGTAATACTCACATAGATAAGATATTGCAGGATACTCATCAAAGGTCATATAAAGTCAGATCTGAGTTTGGAAGATCTTTGCAGATGTACTCTAAAAGTATCACTATGGCACACTATTATAATAACGAAGGACATTTTCATAAGAAAATGTGTATAGCTAGTCTTGAACCTTATGTATGATTTTACAATAGAAATAGTAGTAGTGACTGCAGTAATAATGGTGATAGTAGTAATGAGGTTGCATGGCTATGGAGTTAGTAGGTTATATTAGGGGTGATTTGTAGGTGTGGAGTTACAGTGGAAATGCAGAGTGAGTGCCATAGCGATAGCAAAGCCGCCTGACGTGTGTTTTAAGCCTTCAATATTTAAGTTTGAACATTCTGAAAGTTCTGTGGCAGTGATTTATGGTTCCAGCATGTTGAAGCCACTGCATTCTGCCATTAAAATTAATGGGGATACAACAAGCTTTATAGTTCATAATGTATCAATAGGCTAAGCTGTGTGCAATCTAAATTGGGTTCGATAATGTCTCAGCACCATATCAACATATTTGAAATGGCGGCAATTCTATGTTGTAGTAAAAAGATAAGGAAGATAAGTGTTCCAATTATCCTGATAAATTGTATCATGTGATTTTAACCAGTGTGAGTGACATTGTCTGCTAATTGGTTGTCATTGAAATGTATCTTTACCTTTAATTTCTTACTACAAAACAGAAATACTTATGATATTTTCACATGCAGTGGCTTGCAGTAGTCACTATCCCAGCATTTTCATATTTTGTTGCCTTTAGCCTGGGTCAAATTGATTTTGGGGGAGTTTGCATGATTTACTGAATGCCTACCACTTTGAAGATGCAAAAATAGTTTTATTTTGAAACAAACAAAAATAAAGACCAAACAAAAACAGAAAACTTGGGTGTGTAACTATCCCTTTCCCCAAAGCCAATACTGTAGAGCAGCCTTTTGCAGCAAGTACAGGTGCAAGTCTCTTAGAGGAGTATGTCTCTATAAACTTACAGCATCTGGCCACTGGGAATTTTGCATTCTTCAAGGCAAAACTGCTCCAGCTCCTTCCAAGGATGGATATAGGTTCCTTTGGTGTGGCAATCTTCGATATACCACAGATTCTCAATTGGATTGAGGTCTGGGCTTGACTAAACCATTCAAGACATATAAATGTTTTACATTAAACCGCGAGTGTTGCTTCAGTATGTTAAGGTCATTGTCACTGCTGGAAGGTAGACCTCCGTCCCAGTCTCAAATCTCTGGAAGAGACAAACAGGTTTTCCTCAGAATTTCCCTGTATTTAGCGCCATCTATCATTCCTTCCAATTCTGATAGTTTTCCCAGTCACTGCCGATGAAAAACATCCCCACAGCAGCGGTGCCTGCACCATGCTTCACTCTGTGGGGATGGTGGTCTCAGGAGTGTTGAGAGGTGTTGAGTTTGCGCCAGACATAACCTTTCCTTGATGGCCAAAAGCTAAATTTTAGTCCCCATCTATTCAGAGTACCTTCTTTCATATGTTTGGGAAGTCTCCCACATGGCTTTTAGCGAACACAAATATGTTTATATATTTTTTTGCTAAAGCAATGGGCACTACAGCTGCTCTTCTAAGTAAAGTGTAAGGCTTAAGAGTGATCCACATGGACAGATGTCTCAATCTCACTTTGTGTAGACTTTGCAGCTCCTTCAGAGGATTATCTTTGGTCTCTTTGTTGCTCTCTTATTAACGCCACTCCTTCCACGCCTGGTCTGTGAGGTTTGGTGGGCGGCCACTCTCTTCTTGAGTTTGTTGTGGTACCATATTAACAATTTTAATAATGGATTCAATGGCTCCGTGGGATGTTCAAGTATGTGTCCTGACCTGTTGCAGAGCTCCTTGAATATTTCATGGTGCGCTTGCTTGGTATTGCCCTTGTAGTGGTGTTGCAGACTCTGAGGACTGTATAAAAAGACACCTGGGAGCCAAGAAATCTTTCCTGATTAAGAGAGGTTCAAATACTTATTTCCCTCATTAAAGTGCAAATCAATTTATGTCATTTTGACAGCCAAATTTTCTGGATTTTTTGTTGTTATTCTGTCTCTCACTGTTCAAATAAACCTGCACCATTAAAGTATAGACTGATCGACTGTTTGTCGGTGGAAAATAAACCTTACAAAATCAGCAGGGGATCAATACTTTCCCTCATTTGTATAGTTTAAAGTATAAATGGTATCAAAGCTGTATATATCAACCTATTCAAGACAGTCTGCACGTTTTAGAAGTGTGAATGGTATTTGTCTGAAACAAGTGGTGACAAGACTTAACATTGAGACAATGGCCATTGAAATGCATTAGGATTTCTAATGTAAAGTATAAAAGTATTTTCAAGCAGCAGTGCCAGTCTCTGCACATTTCAAAGTTGTTTTGGTGTTTGTAGATTTTTAGGTTTGCAATGTGTGGTAGACGAAGAAAATGGGTATGTTTGATTTGAAGAGTTCTTGCTTCCAAATAAACTCATATCAAATATTAAATACAGATATGGATTTATTTGATGCTGAGACTCACTTCTTCCCAGGACGGGCAATGATTTCTGGACTGGCGGCTCAAATTGATTACCGAAGTGGAATAAAGGATATTCAATAACTATAAAAGGTGGCGTCAAGTTGCGTGAGATTTTGATGAACTGGGCAGGTATATTAAATTACTATCGTGCTGATCTATTCATCCAAATTAATGCTTTTATTCATAGCATTTGACAAATCTGACACACAAAGCCAAACACACACTGTTCTGTTTGTGCATCTGGGTGATTTGGTTAATTTCTGTTCTGTTTCTCTTTAGATGAAAAAAGGCTGGAATGATTAAAGTAGTGAAGTTGTCTTTCCCTCTGTATTGCTCCTAGAACCTGTTTTCAAATAAATGTTCTGATGTTTGCTGTTAAACCAGTTCATCTGGTTTGTTATCTATCCATAACAGTTTTTAATTATAAGCCAATGCAGATGTTTTATGGTGGATTCCTACAGGATGGCCAATTTCAAGCTACAAAACGTTATCTTGGTGTCATTAACTCAGCGTTTCCCAAGCCGATACTCTGGACCCAAGAGGTGCACGTTTTGGTTTTGCCCTGTACCTACAGCTGATTCAAATTATCAAAGCTTGATGATTTAGCAGTTATTTGAATCAGCTGGTGCTGAGCAAAACCAACGATACACACCACCTAGTCCTGAATCTTCTGTCATTCTGTTACCAAAGTCCCACATATTTCAGGATAATGAAGTTAACTGATCACCATAACTTTTAGACCTGCAAATAGGGTCTTTTTGCCTGATAAAATTATTTTCATTAAGTGATAAGCTTGTTCCGTTGCCAAATCGGTAACAATTACAAAAATAAAATCAGTAACTACTGAAGCAGAATTTAAATGGGACATCATAGTGATCACAAACACAGTTTGTCACCCTGCTGATATGCTCCCTTCCTGATATGCTGTTATGTGATTTCATGCCTGTTTCTCTTTCTGTCATCTGGTGAGTCAGAAATAAGTGGCAAAACATTAGTCTGAATAGCCCTCAAACCAACTCTCAGCTAATGCAGGATTGCAAACTCTGTCCTGGGGACTGAGAAGGGTGCATGTTTTGGTTTTGGCCTGTTTTTGGCTGATTAATAATCATCCAGCCTTCAGTTATTTGAATCAACTGTTGAGTACTAGCGAGATCTGGATGATTTAGAGAGAAAGCGCTGCCATAGTCCCACCAGTTATTTCTTTTTGAAATGGTGAAAGTCCCATCAATGGCGCTGCCCATGCTAAAACTGACTTTTGGGCACTAGAGTCACCTGCAGTAACCTTACCCTATAGAACCCTCAATATATTACCGCCACCTTTTGTTTTAATGAGAAAGGACCTCTCAGCCTTGAGTGGCCTATTCAGTGGCGATTTTAGTATAAATCTTGGTCAGAACCCAAACAAAAATACAATGTGGGATTACATGTGACAAAGCCAATACTGTATATAGGTGGTGCACTATAATAGTAGTCAATGACAGTGCCCTGAGCCGTTAGAGGGCCACCATAAAGCTGTCCCAACAGCAGTCCCAGCATCTTACCACTGCTGCTGGCTATCATTGAAACCTTCTCTGCTCATCCCGAAACAGTTCATTCAGCCTCATTTACAGCCTTTCAAAAAAGCATAGCTGATATTGGCTGACTTAGCTTAAACAAATATGGTTTCTGCCCAATTGAGATGTACAAACTACTTGATATAAAGGGGACGACAGCGGATAGAGGCAATCCGTGGTTTTGATTAGATATTAATGAGCGGAGAGCTAAAGCCAGGGAGGCGTAGTCAATGCTTAACTATTTGTGTTTAGCATTCTGAAATGTGTGACAGAATTCAGAACATGGGCCGTTCTTACAGTGTTCTCCTGTACCTGGGAGTCAGAACAGTAGAGATAAATTAGAGGAAAATGAACCAAATTATTAGGGTAGGCACATGGGCTACTAACAGCTTATACACAACTTATATACTTTGTATTACTTTGCTTAGCTACAGTATACATGTATCTCCTGGCATATTACATCATTTATGCAGCAGCATGCAATAAATTTTAGACTCACATTGTTGTGCTGCCTCACTTGAACAGGAAAGGTGGCGGCATTCCTTCGTGAGCAAATTTGTCATCAAAGTCTGGCATTCTTTGGATTTTATGGTGCTTTCCAGACAACTGGGAACTCTGAAAAAACAAGGTCAAATCATGATGGTGTCAGTGATCTTCAGGTCGTAGTTCTGAAAGAGGCCAGGTTCTGATTCACTATTCGGTTGGATGACCGTTCAAGCGATATTTTCAGTGAACCGTTTTTCACCCGAGGATTCCCAGTTGTCATGAACTCACTCGAAGTCAATTTGCGGTTCGGTTAACAGTTGTTTTGTTTTCGGCACAAATCGTAACTAAGTTGACAGCATGTGTGTGAATGTTTATCATTTAAATTAGGAAAAGACCCATGTCCAGACCACACAGCCACTCACACTGAATGGCAGGCTGGTGCTTTGCAATGTCTTGCAGTTAGCCACTGATTCCTTACAAACCACTCATTGTTAGTTTACGATTTCCAACCTGTTGTGTATTGTTTACATGTCCAATGGCGATGAGTGCCGATACGTTTATCTATAATTTCTCTTCATTATTATCTTCATATGACAAAGTTAAAGTTTGCCTGCGTTATCGACTTGATTCATGATGATGACTGCTAGCTAAGATTTAGAAAGTATGATATTGTATGATCAATCCAAATCAAATTTACCTGTAGATATAACGTGATTTGACGTCATTTTATCGTGTGTGGGCAACCGAGCCGGATGAGCATTACAAGTAACTCCTGTGGCAGCACCCAAGGGCTTGAATTTCAAGACTTGCATAGAGTTGGCGGTGATATAGTGTCTGTTTAGATAATTGCAGTGCAATAGAGAACAGTACCAACACCTCGCTCTGTATTTCCACTAGCACCCCACCACAGAAAGCTTTGAGAATAGATAGACACACACAGTTTGGAGCTACCTTGCTCAAAGCAAAAAAGAGACCATGTTTGTATGCGCTTTATTAACTCAATATTTGTTTTTCATTGTTTGCAAACTGATATACTTGTACGTATTAATGCCATATGCTTACCAAAACAGACAAATACCCATATGCCTGAATGATAATTATGCAGGCTGTGGTTTCCCCTGCACAGTTCCAGTACAAATCACCCAAAATTAGGCAGTTTTCAGAAAAATATGCATGACCACATTTATTACCTTTAAATGTTTTTCACAAGTTGTTCAGATATTTAAAATGTTCTGTCTAGCCGATAGCCACCAGCCCACGGCTCCGCCCTCGTCCCTGAGCTGGGGCAGCCATCCCTGCAACATGCATACGCCCTCTCCAGTCTGTGCAGGAGATGTGTAAGAAGAAAGGAAAAGCAGAATACCAAAAGGAAGAGGTATGCAAATTATTGAAATAATATTTTAAGCCAACTTGTGCAGCAGGTGTACTGGCAATGTTTATCACTACCAAACACCTTGTGAAAATCCCCAAAGTGTTAGTGTTGGTACGTACATAGGCCTGTGGACACGGTTCTTTCTTCCTCTGAGATTCAGGTATCTTGAAGAGATTAAGGCTGACTGAGTCCTGTAGTCTGAACCCTTCTCTGGCATGCCCTTGAACTTTGCAACGTGTTCTCTCTGTCCCAGCGCTGGGTGCCTATTACTCACCAATCCATTCACTCAACACTCATTCCCACACTGTAAATAATTGAGACTGATTGGTCCTGAGAAACGCCAACTATGAACTGTGTAGGTGTGCGTCAGCCCAGGTGAACACTGCAGCAGGCCTGGGCACCTTTATAGGCAGGCTGTCGTGATGGACAACAGCAATGTGTCAGACCAGCTACTATGCTCTCCAGGAGCATACCATAGTAATATTACTTTAGTTCAGATTTTAGAGTTGAGGAAGGAACAAGCTGCCTCCGGTCTGGGATAGTGAACAAACTGCAAACTACTGCCATTGTTGACAACAATGGCAATGTAGCCCAGGCTCTCATGACATGAACTGCTGAAATAATATCCATATGTATAGTCAGAGAAGTGAGAGCAGGAACCTTTTGGTATGGAGAAGTGTGTGACTGATGTGTGACTGATCAATAAACATCAGCACTGTGACACGGTGATTATTCCCTTCAAAATGACATTGTCATAGCAAACCCTGCTCTTGATTGGTCCCTTCCTAATGACATCATCATGGCGCTGCTTGCTCACTGATTGTTCATAGTATATCATTGTCATCTTCTGTCTCTGATTCATCTGCTTTGACAGCAGATGAGATGTGAAATATTGAACTTTACACCATGAAGAGAAGTGACTCCTGCTCAGCTGCTATGTATCTTGAATTTGGCACAGGTTTTGTTCATCCATTCAACTAAAGGCCAAGTCTATTCATGTTCAAGATAAGCAATGCATCGGATGAAGCATTATATTCATATTAATATTCATATGATATTATATGCATTAAGATACATTAGGGTTGTCAACTCAGTCTTTCTCTCCTGTCCGGTGCAAAGGTTTGGGGTAAGAGTTTTGGCTGTTATTCAGTGCAACATTCTTGAGTGTGGTTCTCCTCTGATTACTTACACTTGCTGCAGGTCGGAATAAAGCGACCGTCTTGCTTTAATGGCGTGAGAATGTATGATTCTCCCCAACCAGTCTGCTGGGATGGCATTCTGCTCTACTTTCTTACTATGTAGAAAGGTCAGGGCCAGCCTAGCAACAGAGTGTAGTCAGGCGGTAATCTTAAAGGATTCGGAAGATCAAGCAGCAGCCTAAAATAAAGGTTAACACCTGCTTATCTGTGATGATACCTATTAGTTTTAAAGGGTTGTGATCTAGAATTGGCCTGTTTGACCTTATTTACGCTCATTGTCACTAAGAACTTAAAGCACCATGGTTTACATAAGAAATAGTTAAATTCATGTAATATGCTGTGAATACAATCAATCAATCAATCAATCAATTTTATTTTATATATGGCCATGCGTCCATCAACTAATATCTCAAAGTGCTGTGCAAACCCAGCCTAAAACACAAACAGCTAATAATGCAGGTGTAGAGGCATATAAATATCTTGCCAATATCGTTGAGATATAGTGGCCTCCCAAAGTATACTTTTGTGAATATAAATTATTATTTTGAGTATGCAAAATATCAGGACCTGTCTTTCCATGACATAGTGACCGTCTGAATCCCAGGTGATATAATCCCTTAATGATGCTCACTTGTTCAAATTCGCCAATCAGTATGAATGGAAGGAGGACAGGTTAAAGAGAAGGATTTTGAATGAATGATTCCACCACCCAAAGGACATCCAGTAACTTGACAAAACTGTGAATAGCATTACAGAGTCAACATGGTAGCATCCTGGGCATGCCGACGCCCAGCAAGTCATGGGACAGGTGAAGGCTGTTCTGAGGGCAAGCGGGAAAGGTTTGGGGGTTTGTGCAACTCAATAGTAAGGTGTTCCCTAATCTATGGTATACTCAGTGTATATATCACACATGTATCCCAACCCTCAAAATGTGCAATATATTCTTTTTCTACAGCCTGAGTGTACTGTCAACCATTGTTCATATCTGTTTCGGCTCATTACAAGTTAGCTGCACTGAAATGAAGAAGAAGACGTCTCAGTGTAGAGCTTGGGATTCTAGTAACAGCAAAATCAGCAGAGCTGACACAGCTCCCCAAGTTTTTTTAAAGACACACAGGTATGTCTGGCTGCTCCTCCCTTATGTGGCAGAGACTGTGATCGCTGTTCCATATGTATGGAAACAACTTGCAAACCTCGCCTTTGACAAATTTAAGACTGATTGGAACAGAGTCATTAACCCATTGGTGCCACAGATAAGCATTCTCACACAATGAGGAAGACAGATGAGCCCAGTACACTCGCTCATTGCGCAAGTAACCACAGTGGATCTGTTAGTGTGTAAGAGAGTGTTTGTGATAACTCAAGACAACAACACTTCTGTCCTTGTCACTGCCTCTTTATTTGGTCAAATACAGATAGGAGGATGAATTCACATTCAGGGATAAGAAATGAAATTAGAAAATAATAGATTTATTCAGATTAGTAACCCATATACCTGTCATAAAAATATTGTTTAGTACATCCATATCAAGAGATATTAGATGCTTGGGCATCTTTCATCTCTATTTACAACCGTTAAATTGAGGCAACCCCATTCTGCCCTTTGCCCTGAGGCCAGGCCCAGGCCTTAGCAGGTCTTGCTGGATCTGGTGTTCCCACCCTCCTCTTTTATGAAGGGAGAGGAAGCTCAGGGCTCACCAGACACTGACCTTGCCTCCCAGGATGTTATCATTGTTGCTATTGCTGTTTCAGAAGGAGATAACTGGAGCCTTCCATCCTGCTGTTCTTCTCACCAGCTGCCCTGCACCATTGGCATTTGGACATTGCTGATTAGTAGGGCTGAGATACCTGGATCTGCAGCACGCAAACTTTGGATTGTGAGTCTACGTTTGTCAGTAAAAGGACATTCTGCCTTATACCATGGTAAAAATAAAATAGAAGAGGAGTGTATGATTTAAAGTATTAAAATGGGGAGAGAAGTGACAAATGCTATAATTTCCGTTAAAAGACTAGTGCTATAATGTTGTTCAGCAATAGGCCGAGGAGAGTGACAGAATATGGTAAGATTTACCGCTAATGCAGAGGCTTGTTCTTATACCACGGCACAATGCGGAGTGCCATGGACACAGCCATGGCGGTGTACTATTGGCCATATATGCAAACCCAGAAATCACTTATTGCTAACCCATAAACTTTCAGTTACAAGCAATAGTTGAAACATTGACTAAATGTTTTTGTCATACCCGTAGTATACGGTCTGATGCCTGCATGGCCTCAGCCAATCAGAATTCAGGCTCCAACCACCAAGTTTATAATTAAGATTAATCTGAGGACTCATTGTGTGCTAATCTTGTGCAAATATCAATGTTCTGGAAGTGCTCTATGTTGTTGACCAATCATGACATCATCATTGAACATGAAGTCATCATGTAGATTGTTATTTAAATAAACAAGAATTCCCAGAAACATGATTGACCCAGTAGTTTGTCTCTCTCTGGGAGGACAATGATGTTCATGCAGTGACCTGGCTCTGTTGGTAGCAGGCCTGTTGAGTGTCATGGTCTCCAGGACTATGCTATGAGGGAGAGAACAATTGTGGGACCAGGGCAGAGGCCCCCGGCTGCAGAGGCTGCAGCACTCCATGTGAGCAAGGCTCCATCAATGGACAGGTGAATAAATACATCTATTTTTAATAGTATAGTTGCTCATTGCAAATTTGCTCATTCAAATGATATTAAACAGTGAGATCACATATGTCTTATTATGCCTCATTTATGTACAATACGCAATTAATCAATCAGCAGAATCGAATTCAGCTAAATGAGAGGTTGAGCATGCATCTGTAAATCAAATGTAAGTTTTACATTTAGTTGCTGCCTAGTACAGACAGTAGATAAATATCCTGTCTTATCAGTACAGATGTCATGTGGCATGCTATTACCTGCTATGTTCCCCCAGGGTGTTACGATGTCCTCACAGCATTTTTGGTGTATGTCATGTGCGTGATTTTGTCTGATCTCTATTATCATAAGGAGATGTATTATAAAGATAAAGTTAGCAGAGTTCAGATACAGGTTTTGGCTTCATAGACATTTTCATGACTGTCATAACTTTGAATGATTGCATTCCAAGTCATTTAAAAATGAAACAGCTGAAAACACAGGAACTCTTTTGGTTGAAAAGAGCACCTACAAATAACTCTCTTAAAAATAAAACACCAACATAAAAGTGTCCTAATAGGAGCATTGGGCACACAAGCCTTAGTTCTTCAATGCCTTCATTGATTACAAATGTCTGGAACTTTCTATTGGAAGGATGTGACACCATTTGTCCATGATAAATTCATAATTTTATGTTTTCTTGTTAGTGGAAAACAATGTTGTTTCCTCAGAATCTCCCATAAATGTTCAAATGGGTTGAGATTGTTGTGAGACACACATACACACTTTAAACCCCCTATATCATTTGGACCGTCTTTCAAAGTCACTACAGAATCTCCTTCTGAATCTGTGGCCAGAAT